>NW_022148387.1:0-24645 GCF_901933205.1 Camarhynchus parvulus
AGTGGTAGGTACTGTTTTCCATCAGTTTGCAAAATGCACACACAATGCCAGTGTTGTGCTGCTTCGTTTTCTCCTTTAGCGTCTCTTGTCACCTACACCTTAGAAAAAGCTTTCTCACTATGTGTCTTTGGAGAAACTGTGCCAGGACGAAAACATCTCTATCGTGTTCTAGAGGGTTGCACAAAGGTTTGTACAGTGTTTTGCACCAAGGAAAAGAAAGTTGTCCAAAACTCCTTCTTTTTCAATATTCATGTGAATGCAAAAGGCAGGAGAGTGGTAAGGTACTGTTTTCCATCAGTTTGCAAAATGCACACACAATGCCAGTGTTGTGCTGCTTCGTTTTTGTCCTTTAAGCGTCTCTTGTCACCTACACCTTAGAAAAAGCTTTCTCACTATGTCTCGCAAGGAGAAACTGTGCCAGGACAGAAAACATCTCCTATCGTGTTCTAGAGGTTGCACAAAGGTTTGTACAGTGTTTTTCACCAAAAAAAAAGTTGTCCAAAAACTCCTTCTTTTCAATATTCATGTGAATGCAAAAGGCAGGAGAGTGGTAAGTACTGTTTTTCCATCAGTTTGCAAAATGCACACACAATGCCAGTGTTGTGCTGCTTGTTTGTCCACCAAGCGTCTCTTGTCACCTACAACTTAGAAAAACCTTTCTCACTATGTCTCGCAAGGAGAAACTGTGCCAGGACAGAAAACATCTCTATCGTGTTCTAGAGGTTGCACAAAGGTTTGTACAGTGTTTTGCACCAAAAAAAAGAAAGTTGTCCAAAACTCCTTCTTTTTCAATATTCATGTGAATGCAAAAGGCAGGAGAGTGGTAAGGTACTGTTTTTCCATCAGTTTGCAAAATGCACACACAATGCCAGTGTTGTGCTGCTTCGTTTTTGTCCTTTAAGCGTCTCTTGTCACCTACACCTTAGAAAAAAAGCTTTCTCACTATGTCTGGCAAGGAGAAACTGTGCCAGGACAGAAAACATCTCCTATCGTGTTCTAGAGGTTGCACAAAGGTTTGTACAGTGTTTTGCACCAAGGGAAAGAAAGTTGTCAAAACTCCTTCTTTTTCAATATTCATGTGAATGCAAAAGGCAGGAGAGTGGTAAGGTACTGTTTTCCATCAGTTTGCAAAATGCACACACAATGCCAGTGTTGTGCTGCTTCGTTTTGTCCTTTAGCGTCTCTTGTCACCTACACCTTAGAAAAACCTTTCTCACTATGTCTGGCAAGGAGAAACTGTGCCAGGACAGAAAACATCTCCTATCGTGTTCTAGAGGTTGCACAAAAGGTTTGTACAGTGTTTTGCAAGGGAAAAGAAAGTTGTCCAAAACTCCTTCTTTTTCAATATTCATGTGAATGCAAAAGGCAGGAGAGTGGTAAGGTACTGTTTTCCATCAGTTTGCAAAATGCACACACAATGCCAGTGTTGTGCTGCGTTTTTTGTCCTTTGGCGTCTCTTGTCACCTACACCTTAGAAAAAGCTTTCTCACTATGTCTGGCAAGGAGAAACTGTGCCAGGACAGAAAACATCTCCTATCGTGTTCTAGAGGTTGCACAAAGGTTTGTACAGTGTTTTGCACCAAGGAAAAGAAAGTTGTCCAAAACTCCTTCTTTTTCAATATTCATGTGAATGCAAAAGGCAGGAGAGTGGTAAAGGTACTGTTTTCCATCAGTTTGCAAAAATGCACACACAATGCCAGTGTTGTGCTGCTTTCGTTTTGTCTTTTAGCGTCTCTTGTCACCTACACCTTAGAAAAAGCTTTCTCACTATGTCTCGCAAGGAGAAACTGTGCCAGGACAGAAAACATCTCCTATCGTGTTCTAGAGGTTGCACAAAGGTTTGCACAGTGTTTTGCACCAAGGAAAAGAAAGTTGTCAAAACTCCTTCTTTTTCAATATTCATGTGAATGCAAAAGGCAGGAGAGTGGTAGGTACTGTTTTCCATCAGTTTGCAAAATGCACACACAATGCCAGTGTTGTGCTGCTTCGTTTTTGTCCTTTAAGCGTCTCTTGTCACCTACACCTTAGAAAAACCTTTTCTCACTATGTCTCTCGCAAGGAGAAACTGTGCCAGGACAGAAAACATCTCTATCGTGTTCTAGAGGTTGCACAAAGGTTTGTACAGTGTTTTGCACCAAGGAAAAAAAAGTTGTCAAAACTCCTTCTTTTTCAATATTCATGTGAATGCAAAAGGCAGGAGAGTGGTAAGGTACTGTTTTCCATCAGTTTGCAAAATGCACACACAATGCCAGTGTTGTGCTGCTTCGTTTTTGTCCTTTAAGCGTCTCTTGTCACCTACACCTTAGAAAAAGCTTTCTCACTATGTCGGCGTAAGGAGAAACTGTGCCAGGACAGAAAACATCTCCTATCGTGTTCTAGAGGTTGCACAAAGGTTTGTACAGTGTTTTGCACCAAGGAAAAGAAAGTTGTCCAAAACTCCTTCTTTTTCAATATTCATGTGAATGCAAAAGGCAGGAGAGTGGTAAGGACTGTTTTCCATCAGTTTGCAAAATGCACACACAATGCCAGTGTTTGTGCTTCGTTTTTGTCCTTTAGCGTCTCTTGTCAAACCTACACCTTAGAAAAACCTTTTCATATGTCTGGCAAAGGAGAAACTGTGCCAGGACGTTTTCATCAGTTATCAAGCTGTTCTAGAGGTTGCACAGTGGTTTGTACAGTGTTTTGCACCAAGGAAAAAAAAGTTGTCCAAAACTCCTTCTTTTTCAATATTCATGTGAATGCAAAAGGCAGGAGAGTGGTAAGGTACTGTTTTCCATCAGTTTGCAAAATGCACACACAATGCCAGTGTTGTGCTGCTTCGTTTTGTCTTTAGCGTCTCTTGTCACCTACACCTTAGAAAAAGCTTTCTCACTATGTCGCGCGGGAGAAACTGTGCCAGGACAGAAAACATCTCCTATCGTGTTCTAGAGGTTGCACAAAGGTTTGTACAGTGTTTTGCACCAAAGGAAAAGAAAGTTGTCCAAAACTCCTTCTTTTTCAATATTCATGTGAATGCAAAGGCAGGAGAGTGGTAAGGTACTGTTTTCCATCAGTTTGCAAAATGCACACACAATGCCAGTGTTGTGCTGCTTCGTTCAATCCTTTAGCGTCTCTTGTCACCTACACCTTAGAAAAAGCTTTCTCACTATGTCTGGCAAGGAGAAACTGTGCCAGGACAGAAAACATCTCCTATCGTGTTCTAGAGGTTGCACAAAGGTTTGTACAGTGTTTTGCACCAAAGGAAAAAAAGTTGTCCAAAACTCCTTCTTTTTCAATATTCATGTGAATGCAAAAGGCAGGAGAGTGGTAAGGTACTGTTTTCCATCAGTTTGCAAAATGCACACACAATGCCAGTGTTGTGCTGCTTCGTTTTGTCCTTTAGCGTCTCTTGTCACCTACACCTTAGAAAAAGCTTTCTCACTATGTCTCACGCAAGGAGAAACTGTGCCAGGACAGAAAACATCTCCTATCGTGTTCTAGAGGTTGCACAAAGGTTTGTACAGTGTTTTGCACCAAAGGAAAAGAAAGTTGTCCAAAACTCCTTCTTTTTCAATATTCATGTGAATGCAAAAGGCAGGAGAGTGGTAAGGTACTGTTTTCCATCAGTTTGCAAAATGCACACACAATGCCAGTGTTGTGCTGCTTCGTTTTGCCTCCTTTAAGCGTCTCTTGTCACCTACACCTTAGAAAAAGCTTTCTCACTATGTCTCGCAAGGAGAAACTGTGCCAGGACAGAAAACATCTCCTATCGTGTTCTAGAGGTTGCACAAAAGGTTTGTACAGTGTTTTGCACCAAGGAAAAAAAAGTTGTCCAAAACTCCTTCTTTTCAATATTCATGTGAATGCAAAAGGCAGGAGAGTGGTAAGGTACTGTTTTCCATCAGTTTGCAAAATGCACACACAATGCCAGTGTTGTGCTGCTTCGTTTTGTCCTTTAAGCGTCTCTTGTCACCTACACCTTAGAAAAACCTTTCTCACTATGTCTCCATAAGGAGAAACTGTGCCAGGACAGAAAACATCTCCTATCGTGTTCTAGAGGTTGCACAAAGGTTTGTACAGTGTTTTGCACCAAGGAAAAAAAGTTGTCCAAAACTCCTTCTTTTTCAATATTCATGTGAATGCACAAAAGGCAGGAGAGTGGTAAGGTACTGTTTTCCATCAGTTTGCAAAATGCACACACAATGCCAGTGTTGTGCTGCTTCGTTTTCTTCCTTTAAGCGTCTCTTGTCACCTACACCTTAGAAAAAGCTTTCTCACTATGTCTCATAAGGAGAAACTGTGCCAGGACAGAAAACATCTCCTATCGTGTTCTAGAGGTTGCACAAAGGTTTGTACAGTGTTTTGCACCAAGGAAAAAAAGTTGTCCAAAACTCCTTCTTTTTCAATATTCATGTGAATGCAAAAGGCAGGAGAGTGGTAAGGTACTGTTTTCCATCAGTTTGCAAAATGCACACACAATGCCAGTGTTGTGCTGCTTCGTTTTGTCCTTTAGCGTCTCTTGTCACCTACACCTTAGAAAAACCTTTCTCACTATGTCATGCAAGGAGAAACTGTGCCAGGACAGAAAACATCTCCTATCGTGTTCTAGAGGTTGCACAAAGGTTTGTACAGTGTTTTGCACCAAGGAAAAGAAAGTTGTCCAAAACTCCTTCTTTTCAATATTCATGTGAATGCAAAAGGCAGGAGAGTGGTAAGGTACTGTTTTCCATCAGTTTGCAAAATGCACACACAATGCCAGTGTTGTGCTGCTTCGTTTCATGTCCTTTAGCGTCTCTTGTCACCTACACCTTAGAAAAAGCTTTCTCACTATGTCTGGCAAAAGGAGAAACTGTGCCAGGACAGAAAACATCTCCTATCGTGTTCTAGAGGTTGCACAAAGGTTTGTACAGTGTTTTGCACCAAGGAAAAGAAAGTTGTCCAAAACTCCTTCTTTTTCAATATTCATGTGAATGCAAAAGGCAGGAGAGTGGTAAGGTACTGTTTTCCATCAGTTTGCAAAATGCACACACAATGCCAGTGTTGTGCTGCTTCGTTTTTGTCCTTTAGCGTCTCTTGTCACCTACACCTTAGAAAAAGCTTTCTCACTATGTCTCGCAAGGAGAAACTGTGCCAGGACAGAAAACATCTCCTATCGTGTTCTAGAGGTTGCACAAAAGGTTTGTACAGTGTTTTGCACCAAGGAAAAGAAAGTTGTCCAAAACTCCTTCTTTTTCAATATTCATGTGAATGCAAAAGGCAGGAGAGTGGTAAGGTACTGTTTTCCATCAGTTTGCAAAATGCACACACAATGCCAGTGTTGTGCTGCTTCGTTTTTGTCCTTTAAGCGTCTCTTGTCACCTACACCTTAGAAAAAGCTTTCTCACTATGTCTGGCAAGGAGAAACTGTGCCAGGACAGAAAACATCTCCTATCGTGTTCTAGAGGTTGCACAAAAGGTTTGTACAGTGTTTTGCACCAAGGAAAAAGAAAAGTTGTCCCAAAACTCCTTCTTTTTCAATATTCATGTGAATGCAAAAGGCAGGAGAGTGGTAAGGTACTGTTTTCCATCAGTTTGCAAAATGCACACACAATGCCAGTGTTGTGCTGCTTCGTTTTGTCCTTTAAGCGTCTCTTGTCACCTACACCTTAGAAAAACCTTTCTCACTATGTCTCGCAAGGAGAAACTGTGCCAGGACAGAAAACATCTCCTATCGTGTTCTAGAGGTTGCACAAAGGTTTGTACAGTGTTTTGCACCAAAGGAAAGAAAGTTGTCCAAAACTCCTTCTTTTTCAATATTCATGTGAATGCAAAAGGCAGGAGAGTGGTAAGGTACTGTTTTCCATCAGTTTGCAAAATGCACACACAATGCCAGTGTTGTGCTGCTTCGTTTTGTCCTTTAGCGTCTCTTGTCACCTACACCTTAGAAAAAAGCTTTTCTCACTATGTCTCGGCAAGGAGAAACTGTGCCAGGACAGAAAACATCTCCTATCGTGTTCTAGAGGTTGCACAAAGGTTTGTACAGTGTTTTGCACCAAAGGAAAGAAAGTTGTCAAAACTCCTTCTTTTTCAATATTCATGTGAATGCAAAAGGCAGGAGAGTGGTAAGGTACTGTTTTCCATCAGTTTGCAAAATGCACACACAATGCCAGTGTTGTGCTGCTTCGTTTTTGTCCTTTAGCGTCTCTTGTCACCTACACCTTAGAAAAAGCTTTCTCACTATGTCTGGCAAGGAGAAACTGTGCCAGGACAGAAAACATCTCCTATCGTGTTCTAGAGGTTGCACAAAGGTTTGTACAGTGTTTTGCACCAAGGAAAAAAAAGTTGTCCAAAACTCCTTCTTTTCAATATTCATGTGAATGCAAAAGGCAGGAGAGTGGTAAGGTACTGTTTTCCATCAGTTTGCAAAATGCACACACAATGCCAGTGTTGTGCTGCTTCGTTTGTCCTTTAGCGTCTCTTGTCACCTACACCTTAGAAAAAGCTTTCTCACTATGTCTCATAAAAGGAGAAACTGTGCCAGGACAGAAAACATCTCCTATCGTGTTCTAGAGGTTGCACAAAGGTTTGTACAGTGTTTTGCACCAAGGAAAAAAAAGTTGTCCAAAACTCCTTCTTTTTCAATATTCATGTGAATGCAAAAGGCAGGAGAGTGGTAAGGTACTGTTTTCCATCAGTTTGCAAAATGCACACACAATGCCAGTGTTGTGCTGCTTCGTTTTTGTCCTTTAAGCGTCTCTTGTCACCTACACCTTAGAAAAACCTTTCTCACTATGTCTGGCAAGGAGAAACTGTGCCAGGACAGAAAACATCTCTATCGTGTTCTAGAGGTTGCACAAAGGTTTGTACAGTGTTTTGCACCAAGGAAAAGAAAGTTGTCCAAAACTCCTTCTTTTTCAATATTCATGTGAATGCAAAAGGCAGGAGAGTGGTAAGGTACTGTTTTCCATCAGTTTGCAAAATGCACACACAATGCCAGTGTTGTGCTGCTTCGTTTTTTGTCCTTTAGCGTCTCTTGTCACCTACACCTTAGAAAAAGCTTTCTCACTATGTCTCGCAAGGAGAAACTGTGCCAGGACAGAAAACATCTCCTATCGTGTTCTAGAGGTTGCACAAAGGTTTTGTACAGTGTTTTGCACCAAGGAAAAGTTGTCCAAAACTCCTTCTTTTTCAATATTCATGTGAATGCAAAAGGCAGGAGAGTGGTAAGGTACTGTTTTCCATCAGTTTGCAAAATGCACACACAATGCCAGTGTTGTGCTGCTTCGTTTTGTCCTTTAGCGTCTCTTGTCACCTACACCTTAGAAAAACCTTTCTCACTATGTCTGGCAAGGAGAAACTGTGCCAGGACGAAAACATCTCCTATCGTGTTCTAGAGGTTGCACAAAGGTTTGTACAGTGTTTTGCACCAAGGAAAAGAAAAGTTGTCCAAAACTCCTTCTTTTTCAATATTCATGTGAATGCAAAAGGCAGGAGAGTGGTAAGGTACTGTTTTCCATCAGTTTGCAAAATGCACACACAATGCCAGTGTTGTGCTGCTTCGTTTTTGTCCTTTAGCGTCTCTTGTCACCTACACCTTAGAAAAAGCTTTCTCACTATGTCTCGCAAGGAGAAACTGTGCCAGGACAGAAAACATCTCCTATCGTGTTCTAGAGGTTGCACAAAGGTTTGTACAGTGTTTTGCACCAAGGAAAAGAAAGTTGTCCAAAACTCCTTCTTTTTCAATATTCATGTGAATGAAAAAAGGCAGGAGAGTGGTAAGGTACTGTTTTCCATCAGTTTGCAAAATGCACACACAATGCCAGTGTTGTGCTGCTTCGTTTTGTCCTTTAAGCGTCTCTTGTCACCTACACCTTAGAAAAAGCTTTCTCACTATGTCTTGCAAGGAGAAACTGTGCCAGGACAGAAAACATCTCCTATCGTGTTCTAGAGGTTGCACAAAGGTTTGTACAGTGTTTTGCACCAAGGAAAAGAAAGTTGTCCAAAACTCCTTCTTTTTCAATATTCATGTGAATGCAAAAGGCAGGAGTGGTGGTAAGGTACTGTTTTCCATCAGTTTGCAAAATGCACACACAATGCCAGTGTTGTGCTGCTTCGTTTTGTCCTTTAGCGTCTCTTGTCACCTACACCTTAGAAAAAGCTTTCTCACTATGTCTGGCAAGGAGAAACTGTGCCAGGACAGAAAACATCTCCTATCGTGTTCTAGAGGTTGCACAAAGGTTTGTACAGTGTTTTGCACCAAGGAAAAGAAAGTTGTCCAAAACTCCTTCTTTTTCAATATTCATGTGAATGCAAAAGGCAGGAGAGTGGTAAGGTACTGTTTTCCATCAGTTTGCAAAATGCACACACAATGCCAGTGTTGTGCTGCTTCGTTTTTTCCTTTTAGCGTCTCTTGTCACCTACACCTTAGAAAAAGCTTTCTCACTATGTCTGGCAAGGAGAAACTGTGCCAGGACAGAAAACATCTCCTATCGTGTTCTAGAGGTTGCACAAAGGTTTGTACAGTGTTTTGCACCAAAGAAAAAAAAGTTGTCCAAAACTCCTTCTTTTTCAATATTCATGTGAATGCAAAAGGCAGGAGAGTGGTAAGGTACTGTTTTCCATCAGTTTGCAAAATGCACACACAATGCCAGTGTTGTGCTGCTTCGTTTTGTCCTTTAAGCGTCTCTTGTCACCTACACCTTAGAAAAAGCTTTCTCACTATGTCTGGCAAGGAGAAACTGTGCCAGGACAGAAAACATCTCCTATCGTGTTCTAGAGGTTGCACAAAGGTTTTGTACAGTGTTTTGCACCAAGGAAAAAAAGTTGTCCAAAACTCCTTCTTTTCAATATTCATGTGAATGCAAAAGGCAGGAGAGTGGTAAGGTACTGTTTTCCATCAGTTTGCAAAATGCACACACAATGCCAGTGTTGTGCTGCTTCGTTTTGTCCTTTAAGCGTCTCTTGTCACCTACACCTTAGAAAAAGCTTTCTCACTATGTCTGGCAAGGAGAAACTGTGCCAGGACAGAAAACATCTCCTATCGTGTTCTAGAGGTTGCACAAAGGTTTGTACAGTGTTTTGCACCAAAGGAAAAAAAGTTGTCCAAAACTCCTTCTTTTTCAATATTCATGTGAATGCAAAAGGCAGGAGAGTGGTAAGGTACTGTTTTCCATCAGTTTGCAAAATGCACACACAATGCCAGTGTTGTGCTGCTTCGTTTTGTCCTTTTAGCGTCTCTTGTCACCTACACCTTAGAAAAAAGCTTTCTCACTATGTCTCGCAAGGAGAAACTGTGCCAGGACAGAAAACATCTCCTATCGTGTTCTAGAGGTTGCACAAAGGTTTGTACAGTGTTTTTGCACCAAGGAAAAAAAAGTTGTCCAAAACTCCTTCTTTTTCAATATTCATGTGAATGCAAAAGGCAGGAGAGTGGTAAAGGTACTGTTTTCCATCAGTTTGCAAAATGCACACACAATGCCAGTGTTGTGCTGCTTCGTTTTTGTCCTTAAGCGTCTCTTGTCACCTACACCTTAGAAAAACCTTTCTCACTATGTCTCGCAAGGAGAAACTGTGCCAGGACAGAAAACATCTCCTATCGTGTTCTAGAGGTTGCACAAAAGGTTTGTACAGTGTTTTGCACCAAGGAAAAGAAAAGTTGTCAAAACTCCTTCTTTTTCAATATTCATGTGAATGGAAAAAGGCAGGAGAGTGGTAAGGTACTGTTTTCCATCAGTTTGCAAAATGCACACACAATGCCAGTGTTGTGCTGCTTCGTTTTGTCCTTTAGCGTCTCTTGTCACCTACACCTTAGAAAAAGCTTTCTCACTATGTCTCGCAAAGGAGAAACTGTGCCAGGACAGAAAACATCTCCTATCGTGTTCTAGAGGTTGCACAAAGGTTTGTACAGTGTTTTGCACCAAGGAAAAGAAAGTTGTCCAAAACTCCTTCTTTTTCAATATTCATGTGAATGCAAAAGGCAGGAGAGTGGTAAGGTACTGTTTTCCATCAGTTTGCAAAATGCACACACAATGCCAGTGTTGTGCTGCTTCGTTTTGTCCTTTAGCGTCTCTTGTCACCTACACCTTAGAAAAAGCTTTCTCACTATGTCTCGCAAGGAGAAACTGTGCCAGGACAGAAAACATCTCCTATCGTGTTCTAGAGGTTGCACAAAGGTTTGTACAGTGTTTTGCACCAAGGAAAAGAAAGTTGTCAAAACTCCTTCTTTTTCAATATTCATGTGAATGCAAAAGGCAGGAGAGTGGTAAGGTACTGTTTTCCATCAGTTTGCAAAATGCACACACAATGCCAGTGTTGTGCTGCTTCGTTTTTGTCCTTTAAGCGTCTCTTGTCACCTACACCTTAGAAAAAGCTTTCTCACTATGTCTCGCAAGGAGAAACTGTGCCAGGACAGAAAACATCTCCTATCGTGTTCTAGAGGTTGCACAAAGGTTTGTACAGTGTTTTTGCACCAAAGGAAAGAAAAGTTGTCCAAAACTCCTTCTTTTTCAATATTCATGTGAATGCAAAAGGCAGGAGAGTGGTAAGGTACTGTTTTCCATCAGTTTGCAAAATGCACACACAATGCCAGTGTTGTGCTGCTTCGTTTTGTCCTTTAGCGTCTCTTGTCACCTACACCTTAGAAAAAGCTTTCTCACTATGTCTCGCAAGGAGAAACTGTGCCAGGACAGAAAACATCTCCTATCGTGTTCTAGAGGTTGCACAAAGGTTTGTACAGTGTTTTGCACCAAGGAAAAAAAGTTGTCCAAAACTCCTTCTTTTTCAATATTCATGTGAATGCAAAAGGCAGGGAGAGTGGTAAGGTACTGTTTTCCATCAGTTTGCAAAATGCACACACAATGCCAGTGTTGTGCTGCTTCGTTTTGTCCTTTAGCGTCTCTTGTCACCTACACCTTAGAAAAAGCTTTCTCACTATGTCTGGCAAGGAGAAACTGTGCCAGGACAGAAAAACATCTCCTATCGTGTTCTAGAGGTTGCACAAAGGTTTGTACAGTGTTTTGCACCAAAGGAAAAGAAAGTTGTCCAAAACTCCTTCTTTTTCAATATTCATGTGAATGCAAAAGGCAGGAGAGTGGTAAGGTACTGTTTTCCATCAGTTTGCAAAATGCACACACAATGCCAGTGTTTGTGCTGCTTCGTTTTGTCCTTTAGCGTCTCTTGTCACCTACACCTTAGAAAAAAGCTTTCTCACTATGTCTGGCAAGGAGAAACTGTGCCAGGACAGAAAACATCTCCTATCGTGTTCTAGAGGTTGCACAAAAGGTTTGTACAGTGTTTTGCACCAAAAGGAAAAAAAGTTGTCCAAAACTCCTTCTTTTCAATATTCATGTGAATGCAAAAGGCAGGAGAGTGGTAAGGTACTGTTTTCCATCAGTTTGCAAAATGCACACACAATGCCAGTGTTGTGCTGCTTCGTTTCACCTACACCTTCCTTATGTGCGGCAAGGAGAAAGAAAACATCTCCTATCGTGTTCTAGAGGTTCTCTTGTCACCTCGCTCTTTTTCAATACAGGAGAGTGGTAAGGTACTGTTTTTCCATCAGTTTGCAAAAAACAGCAGTGTTTTCTCACGTCTCTTGTCACCTATGCTTTCTCACTATGTCACAAAGGAGAAACTGTGCCAGGACAGAAAACATCTCCTATCGTGTTCTAGAGGTTGCACAAAGGTTTGTACAGTGTTTTGCACCAAGGAAAAAAAAAGTTGTCCAAAACTCCTTCTTTTTCAATATTCATGTGAATGCAAAAGGCAGGAGAGTGGTAAGGTACTGTTTTCCATCAGTTTGCAAAATGCACACACAATGCCAGTGTTGTGCTGCTTCGTTTTGTCCCTTTAGCGTCTCTTGTCACCTACACCTTAGAAAAAGCTTTCTCACTATGTCTCGCAAGGAGAAACTGTGCCAGGACAGAAAACATCTCCTATCGTGTTCTAGAGGTTGCACAAAGGTTTGTACAGTGTTTTGCACCAAGGAAAAAAAGTTGTCCAAAACTCCTTCTTTTCAATATTCATGTGAATGCAAAAGGCAGGAGAGTGGTAGGTACTGTTTTCCATCAGTTTGCAAAATGCACACACAATGCCAGTGTTGTGCTGCTTCCTTTTGTCTTTTAGCGTCTCTTGTCACCTACACCTTAGAAAAACCTTTCTCACTATGTCTGGCAAGGAGAAACTGTGCCAGGACAGAAAACATCTCCTATCGTGTTCTAGAGGTTGCACAAAGGTTTGTACAGTGTTTTGCACCAAGGAAAAGAAAGTTGTCCAAAACTCCTTCTTTTTCAATATTCATGTGAATGCAAAAGGCAGGAGAGTGGTAAGGTACTGTTTTCCATCAGTTTGCAAAATGCACACACAATGCCAGTGTTGTGCTGCTTCGTTTTTGTCCTTTAGCGTCTCTTGTCACCTACACCTTAGAAAAACCTTTCTCACTATGTCTCGCAAGGAGAAACTGTGCCAGGACAGAAAACATCTCTATCGTGTTCTAGAGGTTGCACAAAGGTTTGTACAGTGTTTTGCAAAAAGGAAAAAAAAGTTGTCCAAAACTCCTTCTTTTTCAATATTCATGTGAATGCAAAAGGCAGGAGAGTGGTAAGGTACTGTTTTCCATCAGTTTGCAAAATGCACACACAATGCCAGTGTTGTGCTGCTTCGTTTTGTCCTTTAGCGTCTCTTGTCACCTACACCTTAGAAAAAAGCTTTCTCACTATGTCTCGCAAGGAGAAACTGTGCCAGGACAGAAAACATCTCCTATCGTGTTCTAGAGGTTGCACAAAAGGTTTGTACAGTGTTTTGCACCAAGGAAAAGAAAGTTGTCCAAAACTCCTTCTTTTTCAATATTCATGTGAATGCAAAAGGCAGGAGAGTGGTAAGGTACTGTTTTCCATCAGTTTGCAAAATGCACACACAATGCCAGTGTTGTGCTGCTTCGTTTTCGATCCTTTAAGCGTCTCTTGTCACCTACACCTTAGAAAAAGCTTTCTCACTATGTCTGGCAAGGAGAAACTGTGCCAGGACAGAAAACATCTCCTATCGTGTTCTAGAGGTTGCACAAAGGTTTTGTACAGTGTTTTGCACCAAGGAAAAAAAGTTGTCAAAACTCCTTCTTTTTCAATATTCATGTGAATGCAAAAGGCAGGAGAGTGGTAAGGTACTGTTTTCCATCAGTTTGCAAAATGCACACACAATGCCAGTGTTGTGCTGCTTCGTTTTGTCCTTTAAGCGTCTCTTGTCACCTACACCTTAGAAAAAGCTTTCTCACTATGTCTCGCAAAGGAGAAACTGTGCCAGGACAGAAAACATCTCCTATCGTGTTCTAGAGGTTGCACAAAGGTTTGTACAGTGTTTTTGCACCAAGGAAAAAAAGTTGTCCAAAACTCCTTCTTTTCAATATTCATGTGAATGCAAAAGGCAGGAGAGTGGTAAGGTACTGTTTTCCATCAGTTTGCAAAATGCACACACAATGCCAGTGTTGTGCTGCTTCGTTTTGTCCTTTAGCGTCTCTTTCACCTACACCTTAGCTTTCTCTTGTCACCTACACCTTAGAAAAACCTTTCTCACTATGTCTCGCAAGGAGAAACTGTGCCAGGACAGAAAAAACATCTCCTATCGTGTTCTAGAGGTTGCACAAAGGGTTTGTACAGTGTTTTGCACCAAGGAAAAAAAAGTTGTCCAAAACTCCTTCTTTTTCAATATTCATGTGAATGCAAAAGGCAGGAGAGTGGTAAGGTACTGTTTTCCATCAGTTTGCAAAATGCACACACAATGCCAGTGTTGTGCTGCTTCGTTTTTTGTCCTTTAGCGTCTCTTGTCACCTACACCTTAGAAAAAGCTTTCTCACTATGTCTGGCAAAGGAGAAACTGTGCCAGGACGAAAACATCTCCTATCGTGTTCTAGAGGTTGCACAAAGGTTTGTACAGTGTTTTGCACCAAAGGGAAAAAAAAGTTGTCCAAAACTCCTTCTTTTTCAATATTCATGTGAATGCAAAAGGCAGGAGAGTGGTAGGTACTGTTTTCCATCAGTTTGCAAAATGCACACACAATGCCAGTGTTGTGCTGCTTCGTTTTTTTGTCCTTTAGCGTCTCTTGTCACCTACACCTTAGAAAAACCTTTCTCACTATGTCTGGCAAAGGGAGAAACTGTGCCAGGACGAAAACATCTCCTATCGTGTTCTAGAGGTTGCACAAAGGTTTGTACAGTGTTTTTTGCACCAAGGAAAAGAAAGTTGTCCAAAACTCCTTCTTTTTTTCAATATTCATGTGAATACAAAAGGCAGGAGAGTGGTAAGGTACTGTTTTCCATCAGTTTGCAAAATGCACACACAATGCCAGTGTTGTGCTGCTTCGTTTTGTCCTTTAAGCGTCTCTTGTCACCTACACCTTAGAAAAAGCTTTCTCACTATGTCTGGCAAAAGGAGAAACTGTGCCAGGACAGAAAACATCTCCTATCGTGTTCTAGAGGTTGCACAAAGGTTTGTACAGTGTTTTGCACCAAGGAAAGAAAAGTTGTCCAAAACTCCTTCTTTTTCAATATTCATGTGAATGCAAAAGGCAGGAGAGTGGTAAGGTACTGTTTTCCATCAGTTTGCAAAATGCACACACAATGCCAGTGTTGTGCTGCTTCGTTTTGTCCTTTAAGCGTCTCTTGTCACCTACACCTTAGAAAAAAGCTTTCTCACTATGTCTGGCAAGGAGAAACTGTGCCAGGACAGAAAACATCTCCTATCGTGTTCTAGAGGTTGCACAAAGGTTTGTACAGTGTTTTTGCACCAAGGAAAAGAAAGTTGTCCAAAACTCCTTCTTTTCAATATTCATGTGAATGCAAAAGGCAGGAGAGTGGTAAGGTACTGTTTTCCATCAGTTTGCAAAATGCACACACAATGCCAGTGTTGTGCTGCTTCGTTTTGTCCTTTAGCGTCTCTTGTCACCTACACCTTAGAAAAACCTTTCTCACTATGTCTGGCAAAGGAGAAACTGTGCCAGGACAGAAAACATCTCTATCGTGTTCTAGAGGTTGCACAAAAGGTTTGTACAGTGTTTTGCACCAAGGAAAAAAAGTTGTCCAAAACTCCTTCTTTTTCAATATTCATGTGAATGCAAAAGGCAGGAGAGTGGTAAGGTACTGTTTTCCATCAGTTTGCAAAATGCACACACAATGCCAGTGTTGTGCTGCTTCGTTTTGTCCTTAAGCGTCTCTTGTCACCTACACCTTAGAAAAACCTTTCTCACTATGTCTGGCAAGGAGAAACTGTGCCAGGACAGAAAAACATCTCCTATCGTGTTCTAGAGGTTGCACAAAGGTTTGTACAGTGTTTTGCACCAAGGAAAAAAAGTTGTCCAAAACTCCTTCTTTTTCAATATTCATGTGAATGCAAAAGGCAGGAGAGTGGTAAGGTACTGTTTTCCATCAGTTTGCAAAATGCACACACAATGCCAGTGTTGTGCTGCTTCGTTTTAATCCTTTAGCGTCTCTTGTCACCTACACCTTAGAAAAAGCTTTCTCACTATGTCTCTACCAAGGAGAAACTGTGCCAGGACAGAAAACATCTCCTATCGTGTTCTAGAGGTTGCACAAAGGTTTGTACAGTGTTTCAAGGAAAGGAAAAAAAGTTGTCCAAAACTCCTTCTTTTTCAATATTCATGTGAATGCAAAAGGCAGGAGAGTGGTAAGGTACTGTTTTCCATCAGTTTGCAAAATGCACACACAATGCCAGTGTTGTGCTGCTTCGTTTTTGTCCTTTAAGCGTCTCTTGTCACCTACACCTTAGAAAAAGCTTTCTCACTATGTCTGGCAAGGAGAAACTGTGCCAGGACAGAAAACATCTCCTATCGTGTTCTAGAGGTTGCACAAAGGTTTGTACAGTGTTTTGCACCAAGGAAAAGAAAGTTGTCCAAAACTCCTTCTTTTTCAATATTCATGTGAATGCAAAAGGCAGGAGAGTGGTAAGGTACTGTTTTCCATCAGTTTGCAAAATGCACACACAATGCCAGTGTTGTGCTGCTTCGTTTTCTCCTTTAAGCGTCTCTTGTCACCTACACCTTAGAAAAAGCTTTCTCACTATGTCTGGCAAGGAGAAACTGTGCCAGGACAGAAAACATCTCCTATCGTGTTCTAGAGGTTGCACAAAGGTTTGTACAGTGTTTTTGCACCAAGGAAAAAGTTGTCCAAAACTCCTTCTTTTTCAATATTCATGTGAATGCAAAAGGCAGGAGAGTGGTAAGGTACTGTTTTCCATCAGTTTGCAAAATGCACACACAATGCCAGTGTTGTTTTGCGTTTTTGTCCTTTAGCATCTCTTGTCACCTACACCTTAGAAAAACCTTTCTCACTATGTCTCGCAAGGAGAAACTGTGCCAGGACAGAAAACATCTCCTATCGTGTTCTAGAGGTTGCACAAAGGTTTGTACAGTGTTTTGCACCAAGGAAAGGAAAAAGTTGTCCAAAACTCCTTCTTTTTCAATATTCATGTGAATGCAAAAGGCAGGAGAGTGGTAAAGGTACTGTTTTCCATCAGTTTGCAAAATGCACACACAATGCCAGTGTTGTGCTGCCGTTTTGTCCTTTAAGCGTCTCTTGTCACCTACACCTTAGAAAAAGCTTTCTCACTATGTACCGCAAGGAGAAACTGTGCCAGGACAGAAAACATCTCCTATCGTGTTCTAGAGGTTGCACAAAAAGGTTTGTACAGTGTTTTGCACCAAGGAAAAAAAGTTGTCCAAAACTCCTTCTTTTTCAATATTCATGTGAATGCAAAAAAGGCAGGAGAGTGGTAAGGTACTGTTTTCCATCAGTTTGCAAAATGCACACACAATGCCAGTGTTGTGCTGCCGTTTTCTCCTTTAGCGTCTCTTGTCACCTACACCTTAGAAAAACCTTTCTCACTATGTCTGGCAAGGAGAAACTGTGCCAGGACAGAAAACATCTCCTATCGTGTTCTAGAGGTTGCACAAAGGTTTGTACAGTGTTTTGCACCAAAAAAAAGTTGTCCAAAACTCCTTCTTTTTCAATATTCATGTGAATGCAAAAGGCAGGAGAGTGGTAAGGTACTGTTTTCCATCAGTTTGCAAAATGCACACACAATGCCAGTGTTGTGCTGCCTCGTTTTGTCCTTTAGCGTCTCTTGTCACCTACACCTTAGAAAAACCTTTCTCACTATGTCTGGCAAGGAGAAACTGTGCCAGGACGAAAACATCTCAAAACCCCTTTGGGGTTTTAAAAAATTTCCCAAATTTTTCCCAAAAAATTTTAAAAAAACCCCTTAAAATTTTTGGGGGCCCCGGGTTTTTTTCCCCAAAAAACCCCCCGTTTTTCCCCTTTTGGCCTTTTCCCTTTTCCCCCCAAAAAAAAAAATTTTTTAAAAAGGGAAAAATTTCCCCCCGGGGGAAAGGGGTTTTTTGCCCAAAAAGAAAAAAAACCCTTTAACTTTTTTGGGGGGGGGTTTTTTTGGGGGGTTTTTTTAAAAGGGGTTGGGTTTTAAAATTTTTTCCTTTTTTAAATTAAAAAGGCCCGGGGGTTGGGGGAAAATTTTCCAAGGGAAAAAATTCCCCTTTTTTGGGGAAAAAATTTTTTTTCCCCAAAAAAAACCCCCCCTTTTTTAAAAAACCCAAAAAAAAAACCCCTTTTCTAAGGGTTTAAAAAAAAAGGGGGAAAAAAAAAACCCTTTTTACCCCTTAAAAAAACCCCGGGGGGTTTCCCAAAAAAAAGGGGCCCCCGGTTCTTTTTTTTTTTTTTTTTTTAAAATTTTTAAAAAAAAAA
Organism: Camarhynchus parvulus; assembly: GCF_901933205.1. Classification (NCBI taxonomy): domain Eukaryota; kingdom Metazoa; phylum Chordata; class Aves; order Passeriformes; family Thraupidae; genus Camarhynchus; species Camarhynchus parvulus. The sequence goes on from NW_022148387.1 coordinate 17,721, forward strand.
TTTTTTGTTTCCCTTTTCCCCCAAAAAAAATTTTTTTTTTTTTCCCCCCCAAAAAAAAAAAAAAAATTTTCCCCCCCTTTTTTTTTTGCCCAAAAAAAAACCCCCAAAAATTTTTTTAAAAAATTTTAAAGGGGGGGGGGTTTTTTTGGTTTTTTTCCAAAAAATGGTTTTCCGGGGTTTTTAATTCTTACCCCCCTTTTAAAAAAAGGGGCTTTAAAAGGGTTTAAAAAACAAAAACCCCAAATCCCTTTTTTTTGGGGAAAGGTTTTTAAAAAAACCAAAGGAAAAAAAATTCCTTTTTAAAATTTTTTTAAAAAAAAGGGGAAGGGGGGTTTATTTTTTAATTTTTAAAAACCCCAAAAATTTGTTTGCTTCCTTTTCCCTTGGCCTTTTGGTCCCTTTCCCTTAGAAAAAAACCCCCAATTTTTGGGGGAAAAAGGGGAAAAAAAAATTTTTTGGGTTTTAAAATTTTTTTTTTAACCAAAAACCGGGAAAAACCCAAAATTTTTTTTTTTTTAAAAAAAAGGGGGAGGGGGTTTTTTTTTTTTCCCCCAAAAACCCCCCGGGGGTTTTGGTTTTTTTTCCCTTTGCCCTTTAAACCTAAATTTTTCCCCCCGGGAAAACCCAGGGAAAATTTCCGGGAAAAACCCCAAAAGGTTTCAAGGGTTTTCCCAAAGGAAAAAAGGTTTTAAACCCCAAAAAACCTTTTGGGGAAAATTCAAAAGGGGTAAAAACCCTTTTAAAAACCCTTTTTTTTAAAGGGGCCCGGGTTTGCCCCCAAAAAACCCCCCAAAAAACCTTGGAAAATTTCCCCTTTTTTGGGGGGGAAAAATTTTTTTTTAAAAAAAATTTCCCCCTTTTTTAAAAAAAAAAGGGGAAAATTTTTTACTTTTTAAAGGTTTCCAAAGGGGAAAAAAATTTTTTTTTTAAATTTCCCCCCCTTTTTTTTTTTTTTTTCCCCCCCCTTTTCCCTCCCAAAAAAAAACCCCAGGGGGGCCCCCGGGGGAAAGAAAACCCCAAAAAGGTTTTCCCCTTTTTTTAAAAAAAAAATTTTTAAAATTTTTTAAAATTTTGGGGGTTTAAATTTTAATTTTAAATTGGCCCCCCAAAACCATTTAAACCCTTTTTTCCCCTTTTTCCCTTTTTCCCCCTTTAAAAAAAAAGGGCCCCAAAAAAAAAATTTTTTTTTTTGGGTTTTGGGGGGTTTGGGGGAAAAAAAGGCCAAAAAAACCCTTTTTAAATTTTTAAAAAAAGGGGGGGGGGTTTTTTTCCCCAAAAATTTTAAAAAAACAATGGGTTTTTTTCTTTTCCCTTTAAGTTTTTCCCCTTTTTTTAAAAAAAAAAGGAAAGGGCCCCCAAATTTTTTTTTTTGGGGGGGAAAAACCCCCCCAAAAAAAAAAAAATTTTTTTTCCCGGGGCCCCCCCCCCAAAAAAAGGTTTTTTCCCCAAAAAAAAAAAACCCCTTTTTTGGGGGGTTGGAAAGGCAAAAAATTTTTGGTTTTAAAGGGTTTAAAATGGCCCAAAAGGGGGGAAAAAAGGTTTTCTTTTAAATTTCCCAAAAATTTTAAAAGGGGGGGGAAATTTTCCAAAAAACCCCCCTTTTCCAAGGGTTTTTTTTCCGGGTTTTTTAAAAAAAAAAAAATTTCCCCCATTCCCAAAAGGGGGGGGGAAAAAAAAAAATTTTCCCTTTTTTGGGTTTTAAAACCCCTTTTTTTCCCAAAAAAATTTTAAAATCCTTTTCCCAAAAAAAGGTTTAAAAAGGGGGGGGGAAAGGTTTTTTTTTTAAAATTTTGGGTTGGGTTTTTTTTTTTCCCGGGGCCCCCAAAAAACCCTTTTTTTTTGGGGAAAAGGGGGGGGGGAAAAAATTTTTATCTTTTAAAATTTCCCAAATTTAAAGTGTTTTGGCCCCGGGGTTTTTGGGTTTTCCCAACCCAAAAAATTTTAAAAAGGGGAAAGGGGGGTCCCAAAAAATTTTGGGGAAAATTCCAAAACCGGTTTTTTTTTTTTTTTTTCCCTTTTTTGGAAAAGGGGAAAAGGGGAAGGAAAAAAACCCCTTTTTTTCCCCCAAATTTTGGGTTTTTTCCCGGGGGTTCTTTAACCTCCCTTTAAAAAATTTTTCCCAAACCCGGGGAAAGGGGGGGAAAAAATTTTCCCTTTTTTAAAAGGGTTTGGGGTTTTTTCCCCCCAAAAAATTCCCCCCCCAAAAAAACCTTTTAAAAAGGGGGGAAGGTTGGGGGGAAAATCCCTTTTTTCCCCTTTCCAAATTTTTGGGGTTTTTTTTTTGGGGGGTTTGGGAAAACCCCCCCAAAAAAGGGAAATTGGGGGGGAAAAAATTTTTTTAAAGGGAAACCAAAAAGGGGTTTTGGCCCCCCTTTTTTTCCTCCCAAAAAAATTTTTTGGGGGGAAAAAACCCGGGAAAAATTTTAATTGGGTTTTCCTTGTAAGGTACTGTTTCCATCAGTTTGCAAAATGCACACACAATGCCAGTGTTGTGCTGCTCATCTCTATCGTGTTCTAGAGGTTGCACAAAGGTTTGTACAGTGTTTTGCACCAAAGGAAAAGAAAGTTGTCCAAAACTCTTTCTTTTTCAATATTCATGTGAATGCAAAAGGCAGGAGAGTGGTAAGGTACTGTTTTCCATCAGTTTGCAAAATGCACACACAATGCCAGTGTTGTGCTGCTTCGTTTTGTCCTTTAGCGTCTCTTGTCACCTACACCTTAGAAAAAGCTTTCTCACTATGTCTGGCAAGGAGAAACTGTGCCAGGACAGAAAACATCTCCTATCGTGTTCTAGAGGTTGCACAAAGGTTTGTACAGTGTTTTGCACCAAGGAAAAGAAAGTTGTCCAAAACTCCTTCTTTTTCAATATTCATGTGAATGCAAAAGGCAGGAGAGTGGTAAGGTACTGTTTTCCATCAGTTTGCAAAATGCACACACAATGCCAGTGTTGTGCTGCTTCGTTTTGTCCTTTTAGCGTCTCTTGTCACCTACACCTTAGAAAAAGCTTTCTCACTATGTGTCTCGCAAGGAGAAACTGTGCCAGGAAAAGAAAACATCTCCTATCGTGTTCTAGAGGTTGCACAAAGGTTTGTACAGTGTTTTTGCAAAAAAAAAGTTGTCCAAAACTCCTTCTTTTCAAATTCTCCTTCTTTTTCAATTTTCATCAATGCAAAAGGCAGGAGAGTGGTAAGGTACTGTTTTCCATCAGTTTGCAAAATGCACACACAATGCCAGTGTTGTGCTGCTTCGTTTTGTCCTTTAAGCGTCTCTTGTCACCTACACCTTAGAAAAAGCTTTCTCACTATGTCTCGCAAGGAGAAACTGTGCCAGGACAGAAAACATCTCCTATCGTGTTCTAGAGGTTGCAGAAAAAAGGTTTGTACAGTGTTTTGCACCAAAAAAAAGAAAGTTGTCCAAAACTCCTTCTTTTTCAATATTCATGTGAATGCAAAAGGCAGGAGAGTGGTAAGGTACTGTTTTCCATCAGTTTGCAAAATGCACACACACACAATGCCAGTGTTGTGCTGCTTCGTTTTTGTCCTTTAGCGTCTCTTGTCACCTACACCTTAGAAAAAGCTTTCTCACTATGTCTCTCGCAAGGAGAAACTGTGCCAGGACAGAAAACATCTCTATCGTGTTCTAGAGGTTGCACAAAGGTTTGTACAGTGTTTTGCACCAAGGAAAAAAAAAGTTGTCCAAAACTCCTTCTTTTTTCAATATTCATGTGAATGCAAAAGGCAGGAGAGTGGTAAGGTACTGTTTTCCATCAGTTTGCAAAATGCACACACAATGCCAGTGTTGTGCTGCTTCGTTTTTGTCCTTTAGCGTCTCTTGTCACCTACACCTTAGAAAAAAAAGCTTTCTCACTATGTCTCGCAAGGAGAAACTGTGCCAGGACAGAAAACATCTCCTATCGTGTTCTAGAGGTTGCACAAAGGTTTTACAGTGTTTTTTTTGCACCAAAAAAAAAAGTTGTCCAAAACTCCTTCTTTTTCAATATTCATGTGAATGCAAAAGGCAGGAGGAGTGGTAAGGTACTGTTTTCCATCAGTTTGCAAAATGCACACACAATGCTGCACACAATGCCAGTCTTGTCACCTGCTCTTCGTTTTGTCCTTTAAGCGTCTCTTGTCACCTACACCTTAGAAAAAGCTTTCTCACTATGTCCAAGAAAAAAGGAGAAACTGTGCCAGGACAGAAAACATCTCCTATCGTGTTCTAGAGGTTGCACAAAGGTTTGTACAGTGTTTTGCACCAAGGAAAAGAAAGTTGTCCAAAACTCCTTCTTTTTCAATATTCATGTGAATGCAAAAGGCAGGAGAGTGGTAAGGTACTGTTTTCCATCAGTTTGCAAAATGCACACACAATGCCAGTGTTGTGCTGCTTTTTTTGTCCTTTAAGCGTCTCTTGTCACCTACACCTTAGAAAAAGCTTTCTCACTATGTCTGGCAAGGAGAAACTGTGCCAGGACAGAAAACATCTCCTATCGTGTTCTAGAGGTTGCACAAAGGTTTGTACAGTGTTTTGCACCAAAAAAAAAAAGTTGTCCAAAAAACTCTTTTCAATTTTTCAATATTCATGTGAATGCAAAAGGCTGTTTTCCATCAGTGGTAAGGTACTGTTTTCCATCAGTTTGCAAAATGCACACACAATGCCAGTGTTGTGCTGCTTCGTTTTGTCCTTTAGCGTCTCTTGTCACCTACACCTTAGAAAAAGCTTTCTCACTATGTCTGGCAAGGAGAAACTGTGCCAGGACAGAAAACATCTCCTATCGTGTTCTAGAGGTTGCACAAAGGTTTGTACAGTGTTTTTGCACAAGGAAAAGAAAGTTGTCAAAAACTCCTTTTTTTCAATATTCATGTGAAAAAAAAAGGCAGGAGTGGTAGGTACTGTTTTCCATCAGTTTTCCATCACACAATGCCAAAATGCACACACAATGCCAGTGTTGTGCTTGCTTCCGTTTTTTGTCCTTTAGCGTCTCTTGTCACCTACACCTTAAAAAAAGCTTTCTCACTATGTCTGGCAAGGAGAAACTGTGCCAGGACAGAAAACATCTCCTATCGTGTTCTAGAGGTTGCACAAAGGTTTGTACAGTGTTTTGCACCAAGGAAAAGAAAGTTGTCCAAAACTCCTTCTTTTCAATATTTCATGAATGCAAAAGGCAGGAGAGTGGTAAGGTACTGTTTTCCATCATCAGTTTGCAAAATGCACACAAAATGCCAGTGTTGTGCTTCGTTTTGTCCTTTAGCGTCTCTTGTCACCACAATGCCAGTGTTGCAAGGAGAAACTGTGCCAGGACTTCTCCTATCGTGTTTTTACAGTGTTTTGCACCAAAGCGTCTCTTGTCACCTACACCTTAAAAAAAGCTTTCTCACTATGTCTGGCAAGGAGAAACTGTGCCAGGACAGAAAACATCTCCTATCGTGTTCTAGAGGTTGCACAAAGGTTTGTACAGTGTTTTGCACCAAGGAAAAAAAGTTGTCCAAAACTCCTTCTTTTTCAATATTCATGTGAATGCAAAAGGCAGGAGAGTGGTAGGTACTGTTTTCCATCAGTTTGCAAAATGCACACACAATGCCAGTGTTGTGCTGCTTCGTTTTTGTCCTTTTAGCGTCTCTTGTCACCTACACCTTAGAAAAAGCTTTCTCACTATGTCTCGCAAGGAGAAACTGTGCCAGGACAGAAAACATCTCCTATCGTGTTCTAGAGGTTGCACAAAGGTTTGTACAGTGTTTTGCACCAAGGAAAAAAAGTTGTCCAAAACTCCTTCTTTTTCAATATTCATGTGAATGCAAAAGGCAGGAGAGTGGTAAGGTACTGTTTTCCATCAGTTTGCAAAATGCACACACACAATGCCAGTGTTGTGCTCGTTTTTGTCCTTTAGCGTCTCTTGTCACCTACACCTTAGAAAAAGCTTTCTCACTATGTCTGGCAAAGGAGAAACTGTGCCAGGACAGAAAACATCTCCTATCGTGTTCTAGAGGTTGCACAAAAAGGTTTGTACAGTGTTTTGCACCAAGGAAAAAAAGTTGTCCAAAACTCCTTCTTTTTCAATATTCATGTGAATGCAAAAAAGGCAGGAGGAGTGGGTAGGTACTGTTTTCCATCAGTTTGCATGCACACACACACAATGCCAGTGTTGTGCTGCTTCGTTTTGTCCTTTAGCGTCTCTTGTCACCTACACCTTAGAAAAAGCTTTCTCTATATGTCTGCAAAAGGAGAAACTGTGCCAGGACAGAAAACATCTCTATCGTGTTCTAGAGGTTGCACAAAAGGTTTGTACAGTGTTTTGCACCAAGGAAAAAAAAGTTGTCAAAACTCCTTCTTTTTTCAATATTCATGTGAATGCAAAAGGCAGGAGAGTGGTAAGGTACTGTTTTCCATCAGTTTGCAAAATGCACACACAATGCCAGTGTTGTGCTGCTTCGTTTTGTCCTTTAGCGTCTCTTGTCACCTACACCTTAGAAAAAGCTTTCTCACTATGTCTCGCAAGGAGAAACTGTGCCAGGACAGAAAACATCTCCTATCGTGTTCTAGAGGTTGCACAAAAGGTTTGTACAGTGTTTTGCACCAAAAAAAAAAGTTGTCCAAAACTCCTTCTTTTTCAATATTCATGTGAATGCAAAAGGCAGGAGAGTGGTAAGGTACTGTTTTCCATCAGTTTGCAAAATGCACACACAATGCCAGTGTTGTGCTGCTTCGTTTTGTCCTTTAGCGTCTCTTGTCACCTACACCTTAGAAAAAGCTTTCTCACTATGTCTGGCAAGGAGAAACTGTGCCAGGACAGAAAACATCTCCTATCGTGTTCTAGAGGTTGCACAAAGGTTTGTACAGTGTTTTGCACCAAGGAAAAGAAAAGTTGTCCAAAACTCCTTCTTTTCAATATTCATGTGAATGCAAAAGGCAGGAGAGTGGTAGGTACTGT
>NW_022148388.1:0-24407 GCF_901933205.1 Camarhynchus parvulus
AGGTTGAGAAGTGGCAGGAGCTGAACCACCAGGCCCCCGAGGAGAAAGGCCAGGTTCTGCGCCACAGGTCCTGGTCGCCGTCAAGGTGGAGAACTTCATCCCCGCTAGGTAGCTCAGCTTAGCCGCCTGCCGGGGGTTGGCGCTGCTGGTCGCTGACCGCCGTTGACCACCCAGTGGTCAACCTTTGATTTGCTTGACCACCATTGACCACCGCTGGTCACCACTGACCACCCAATGGTCAACCATGCTCTTGTTGACCCCCATTGACCACCATTGACCACCATGACCGTACCACTGGAACACGTTGACCACCATTGACCACCCAATGGTCAACCTTGGCCTTGGTTGACCCCATTGACCCCTACTGACCTCCCAATGGTCAACCTCAATTTATTGACCCCCATTGACCTTACTGACCCCATTGACTCACCATTAACCTCACTGACCAACGGCACGGTCAACCTTGCTTTTGTTGACCCCCATTGACCCCATTGGCCACCATTGACCTCCCCAATGGTCAACCCTGATTTTCTTGACCACCCAATGGTCAACCCTGATTTTTGACCACCCTTGACCCCCAATGGTCAACGTTGGCTGCTTGGCCACCACTGATCTCCGTGGACCACACAATGGTCAACAAAAGCGCGCGTGCTTTGACCGCCTTTGACCTCAATGGTGAACTTGACTCCTGACCTCCCAATGGTCAACCTTTTGACCACCATTGACCTCAGTGACCTCCCCAATGGCCAACCTTGATTTTGTTGGACCCCCCCATTGACCCCCGCGTTGGCCCCATTGACCCCATTGACCCCCATTGACCCCCATTGACCACCAATGCCTCCATTGACGCCCCAATGGTCAATCTCAATTTTCTTGACCCCTATTGACCACCATTGACCACCATTGGACCACCACCATTGACCACCGGTTGACCCCATTGGACCCCATTGACCTCCATTGAGCTCCATTGACCTCCATTGACCTCCAATGACCCCCATTGACCACCATTGACCCCCATTGACCCCCACTGACCACCATTGACCCCCATTGACCTCCCAATGGTCAACCTCAATTTCTTGACTCCCCATTGACCCCCCCACTGACCATCGTTGACCAAACCATTGACCCCATTGACCCCCATTGACCACCATTAACCCCCACTGACCCCATTGACCCCAAATGGTCAATCTCACTTTTCTTGACCCCCATTGACCCCCATTGACCCCCATTGACCACCATTGACCACCATTGACCACCATTGACCACCATTGACCACCATTGACCCCCATTGACCTCCATTGACCCCCACTGCCCACCCAGTGGTCAACCTTGCCTCAGCTGACCTTGCTGACCTCGATTGATCTCCCAATGGTCAACCTTGACTTGATTGACCCTCCCAATGGCTAACCTTGGTTTTGTTGACCCCCATTGACCCCCCATTGACCCCCCATTGACCCCCATTGACCCCCATTGACCACCATTGACCCCCATTGATGCTCATTGACCCCCTCATTGACCCCCACTGGACACCATTGACCCCCATTGACCTCCCAATGGCCAAACCTTGACTTGTTGACCACCATTGACCTCTCATTGGCCCTCATGACCCCCATTGACCCCATTGACCCCCGGGCCGCCTCACCGCCGCCGCTTCCACGTCGCCGCCACGCAGGGTGTGTACCCGCCCTCGCTGGCGCGGACGGCCGTGGGCAGAGCCAGCCAAGGACCGAGGTGGCCGAGGCCGCAGTTGTTCTCAAAGTCCTCGAAGCCCACGCCAAGAGCTCAGAAAGGCCTTGCAGGGTCAGGCAGCCAGGTTCTGCCTACCAGGGCGGGGCAGAGGGCACGGGTCACCCAGGGGTCACGAGGGTCACCAGGGTCACCAGGGTCACTCAGGGTCGGGGCAGCCAGGTCTGCAGACTCATGGGGCAGAGGGCACGGGTCACTGGGGTCACCAGGTCACCTCAGGGTCACGCAGGGTCACCCAGGGGTCACTCAGGGTCACTCAGGGTCAGCAGCCAGGCCTCTGCAGGACCGCGGGGCAGAGGGCATGGGGTCACCCACCGTCACTGGTCACCAGAGGTCACCATTGGTCACGCATTGATCACCAGGGTCACCCAGCCGTCACCGGTCAGTGGTGGTCAAGGCAGGGTCGCCAAGGCTCATTGGTCACCATTGGTCCTCATTGGTCACCATTGGTCACCTCAGGGTCACCAGGTCAGCAGGGCCAGGCCTGCAGGCAGGCCCGCGGGTCAGAGGGCACCGCTGGGTCACCAGTGGTCACTTAGGGGTCAGTGGTCAGGCAGGGTCAGGGGTCACCATTGGTCACCAATGGTCAGTCAGTGGTCACCATTGGTCACCCATAGGGCCCAGGTCACTCAGAGGTCACTCATTGGTCACTTATTGATCACCTCAGAGGTCACCAGCGTCACCAGCCGTCACCGGTCAGTGGTCAGGCAGGGTCGCCAAGGGTCAGGGGTCATTCAGGTCACCATTGTCAGTCAGTGGTCAGCCCAGGGCTCATTGACGCTCATTGGTCACCATTGGTCACCAGGGTCATTCAGGGTCACCAGGGGTCACTTAGAGGTCACCCAGGGTCAGCAGGGCCAGGCTCTGCAGGCCCGGGGGGTCACAGAGGGGTCAGTGGTCACTCTGTGGTCATTCTGTGGTCACCAGGGTCACCCACTGGTCCATACCGTCCATACTGGTCTTTACTGGTCCATACTGGTCCATACCAGTTTACACCGTCCCTTACTGGTTTATACTGGTCCATACTGGTTCATACCGGTCGCATCCCAGCCAGTACCGCCGGCGCCGCCGTCGCCGCCCTGTAGTGCGTACTGGTTTATACCGTCCATACTGGTCCATACCGGCTTACACCGTCCCTACTGGTTTTACTCGGTCCATACCGGTCCATACTCGGTTTATACTGGTTTTCACTGGTCCCTACTGGTCCATACTGGTTTATACTGGTTTCTGCGGGATTTCTATGGGGTTTTTGGTCCATACTGGTCCATACTGGTCCATACTGGTCCATACTGGTCCATACTGGTCGCACCCAGCCAGTACCGCCGGCGCGGGCGAAAGTCGCCCTGTAGTCGTTCCAGCCGCTGAAGAAGCTGGACGGAGCCGCTGAAGCGGGCTGGAACACCTGGGGAGGGGAGGGGGAGGGGCGGGAAAAAATGGGGGAGGGGCAGAGAAAAGGGGAGGGGCAGAGAAAAGGGGGGAGGGCAGAGAAAAGGGGAGGGTAAAAAGAGGGATGGGGAGGGGCAGGGAAATGGATTTGGGGGTTCAGGTGGGGAGGGGAGGGGCAAAAATGGGGAGGGGTCAGGGTGGGGGAGGGGCGATCATGGGGGTCACTTTCAAGGATGGGGGGGGCAATCCGGACAGATTGAGATGGGGAGGGGCAATCCTGGGGTGGGGGAGGGGCGATCCCAGGGTCATTTAGAAGGTGGGGGAGGGGCCGGGGGTCATTTGGGGGTGGGGGGAGGGGCAATCAGGGGTCGTTTGGGGGGGGGAGGGGCAATCATGGGGTGATTTTGAAAAGATGGGGGAGGCAATCTTGGGGGTCATTTGGGGTGGGGAGGGGCAATCCGGGGTCATTTTGGGGTGGGGGGGCGATCATGGGGGTCATTTTGAAGGTGGGGAGGGGCAATCTTGGGGTCATTTCGAAGGAGGGGGAGGGGCAATCCTGGGGTCATTTCGAAGGTGGGGAGGGCGATCCCGGGGTCACTTCTGGTGGGGGAGGGGCGATCATGGGGTCATTTGGGGTGGGGGGAGGGGCGACCCCGGGCGGATTTCAGGCGGGATTTTTGGGGGGGTGGGGAGGGGCGGGGCCCGGTGTGTGTGTGTGGGGTGGGGAGGGGGGGGCCCGGTACCGTCCACACGTCCCTCGGTGCTCATGTCGCAGCAGGTGGGCATCGGGGGTGGGCCGGTCAGCCGGGGACACCGATCCCACGCAATCCTGGGGGGCGTCCCTGGCAGTCCCGGGGGGGGGGGCACAGCCCGGGGGGTCAGGGGGGAGGGGAGGGGAGGAGGGGGGGGTGTTGGGGGGGGGGGGGAGGGAAAATGGGGGGGGGGAGGGTGGGGGGTGGGGGGCAAGGGGGGAGGGGAGGGGGAGGGGGGTTATTGGGGGTGGGGGGGGGGGGGGGGGGGGGGGAGGGGTAAATTGTTGGGGATGGGGATGGGGGGCAAAGGGGGAGGGGGACGGGGGTGGAGGGGGGGTGGGGAGGGGCAAAGGGGGGGGGTTTGAGGGTGGGGGAGGGTAGAAAGGGGGTGGGGAGGGGCGGGGGGGCGTTGGGGGGGGGGAGGGGCAAAAGGGGGGGAGGGGGAGGGGTGTTATTGAGGGTGGGGGAGGGCAAAATGCCTGGGGGCTTGAGGGGGGGGGGGCAATTGGGGGGGTGGGAAGGGGGTGGGGGGGGGGGTGTTTATTGGGGTGGGAGGGGTAAAACTGGGGGTTTGGGGGTGGGGAGGGATAAAATGGGTGGAAGGGGGGGGGGGAGGCAAAAGGGGGGAGGGGAGGGGGTGTTATTGGGGGTGGGGGGGGGGGGCTGGGGGTTTGGGGGTGGGGAGGGCACAGATGGGGTTGGGGGGTGGTTTGGAGTGGGGAGGGCAAAAGGGGCTTGGGGTGGGGAGGGTAAAATGGGGATTGGGGTGGGGGGGTTCCATGGGGAGGTCCATGGGGAATCCATTTCCGGTCCATCCCAGTCCATCCTAGACCATCCCCACCCCCAGTATAAAACCAGTTCCATCCCAGTCCCTCCTCCCAGTCCTCCCAGTCCCCCTCCCAGTCCGTCCCAGTCCATCCCAGTCCATCCCAGTTTGTCCCAGTCCATCCCAGTCCATCCCAGTCCATCCCAGTCCGTCCCAGTCTCACCCTGGGGCCGATCGGCTGCCCCTGGCCAGCCCCCCCAGGGCCACCAGCACGCACCTGCACACTCCGCGCTGATTTGGGGCAAATCGGGATTTTGGGGAAAATTTGGGGAAAATTCGGGCATTTGGGGAAAATTGGGGATTTTGGGGCTTGAGGAAATTTGGGGTGGATTTTGGGTCCGCTTGAGGAAAATTTTGGGGAATTTTTGGGGAATTTGGGGAATTTTGGGGAATTTTTGGGGAATTTTGGGGGATTTTGGGTCCATTTGGGGGAAAATTTGGGGAAAATTTGGGGATTTTTGGGAAATTGGGATTTTGGGTCAATTTAGGGGAAATTAAGTGGAATTTGGGGGGATTTTGGGTCAATTTGGGGAAATTTTGGGGATTTGGGGGATTTTGGGGGTCCATTTGGGGAAAAATTTGGGGGATTTGGGTCCATTTGGGGAATTCAGGGGATTTGGGGGAAATTTGGGGGATTTGGGGAAATTTGGGGGAAAATTTGGGTCCATTTTGGGGAAAATATGGGGATTTTGGGTCCTGCTTGGGGAAATTTTGGGGATTTGGGGGGAAATTCTGGGGGATTTTGGGTCAAACTGGGGAAATTTGGGGATTTTGGGTCCATTTGGGGAAATTTGGGGATTTTGGGGGAATTTTGGGGAAAATTTGGGGGATTTGGGGGAATTTGGGGAAATTTTGGGGCTTTTTGGGGATTTTGGGGTGAATTTTGGGGGGTTTGGGGGTGAATTTGGAGGATTTGGGGGTAGATTTGGGAGATTTTGGGGCTTTTTGGGGTGAATTCGGGGATTTGGAGGCAATTTGGGGAAAATTTGGGGTGGATTTGGGAGTTTTTGGGGGTGAATTTGGGAGTTTTGGAGGAGTTTTGGGGAAATTTGGGGATTTTGGGGGCATTTGAGGTGTATTTGGGGGATTTGGAGGCAATTTGGGGAATCTTGGGGTGGATTTGGGGGGATTTGAGGGAATTTGGCCAAATTTTGGGGGGTGAATTTGGGGGTTTTGGGAGGATTTTGGGATTTTGAGGAATTTGGGGGATTTGGGGGAAATTTGGGGGCAAATTTGGGGATCTTGGGGACCTTTTAAAGGGAAATCCGGGATTTGGAGGCAAGTTGGGGAATTTTGGGGTGAATTTAGGGCTTTGGGGGTGGGTGGGGGGGTGAATTTGGGGTGAATTTGGGGCTTTTGGGAGTTTTGGGGGGCTTTGGGGGGAGGAATTTGGGGAATTTGGGGAGTTTTAGGCGGATTTGGGGGGGTTTTGAGGGAATTTGGGGCTTTTTGGGGGGTGAATTTGGGGGTTTTTGGGGGTTTTGGGCTGAATTTGGGGGATTTGGGAGAGTTTTGGGGGAATTTGGGGATTTTGGGGCTTTTGGGGTGAATTCGCAGGATAATGGAGGCAATTTGGGGGAATTTTGGGGTGAATTGGGGGCTTTTGGGGGTGAATTTGGGGGATTTTTGGGGATTTGGGGGCTGAATTTGGGGGATTTAGGGAGGTTTTTGGGGTGAATTCAGGGATTTTGGGGTGAATTTGGGGTGGTCATGGGGTTTAGGTAATTTAGGGGAGTTTTTGGGGTGAATTTGGGGATTTTGGGGCTTTTGGGGGTGAATTTTGGGGATTTGAGGCATTTTTGGGAATTTTGGGTGAATTTGGGGTGAATTAGGGGTTTTGTGGGGAATTTGGGGGATTTGGGGGGTAGATTTGGGAGATTTTGGGCTTTTGGGGTTTTTATGATTTGAGGCAATTTGGGAATTTTGGGGTGAATTTGGGTGAATTTGGGGGGTTGGGGGGGTGAATTTGGGGATTTTGGGGCTTTTGGGGGTGAATTCTGTGGGGTTTTTAGGTAATTTAGGGAGTTGGGAGGCAATTTGGGGGATTTGGGCTGAATTGGGGGCATTTTGGGGGAATTTGGGAGATTTTGGGGCTTTTTGGGGTGAATCTGGGGATTTAGGGAGTTTTGGGGTGAATTTGGAGGAATTTGGGGCTTTTGGGGGGTGAATTCGTGGGGTTTTAGGGAATTTAGGGAGTTTTGGGGTGAATTTGGGATTTTTGGGGCTTTTGGGCTGGGATTTTTGGGATTTGGAGACAATTGGGGGTTTTTAAAGTGAATTTAGATTTTGGGGTGAATTTCGGGTGAATTTGGGGGCTTTTGGGGGAGTTTTGGGGGGCCGAATTTGGGGAGTTTGGGGAGTTTTAGGGGTGGATTTGGGGGTTTTGAGGGAATTTGGGGCTTTTTGGGGTGAATTTGGGGGGTTTGGGGGGTCTTTGGGGTGAATTTGGGGGATTTTGCACCTTTGGGGTGAATTCATTAGGATTTATGTAATTTAGGGAGTTTTGGGGAATTTGGGGAATTTGCAGGGGGCTTTTGGGGTGGATTTTGGGGATTTGAGGCAATTTGGGAATTCTTGGGGTGGATTTTGGGGTTTTGGGGGAATTCCTCTAGTGAATTTGGGGGTTTGGGAGATTTTGGGGCTGAATTTGGGGGATTTTGGGGGTTTGAGGGAATTAGGGCTTTTGGGGTGAATTTGGGGTGAATTTGGGGTGAATTTGGGGGCTTTGGGAGTTTGGGGGCTTTGGGGGCTGAATTTGGGAATTTTGGGGTTTTTTGGCTGGATTTGGGGGTTTTGAGGAATTTGGGGATTTCTGGGGTGAATTTGGGGGTTTTGGGGCGGAATTTGGGGATTTTGGGGCTTTTGGGGGTGAATTCCGTGGGGTTTAGGTAATCCAGGGAGTTTTGGGGGATTTGGGGTGAATCCGGGAGATTTTGGCGCTTTTGGGGAGATTTTAGCTTGGATTTCCGAGGCTTTTTTGAGCCAAACTGTGGGAGTTCGGGTTTTCGGGGCGGATTTTCGGGCATTTCCACCCCACCGCGCATTTTCCCCGGTTGAGTTCGACCAATTCTGAGCGGTTTTGGGGCGAATTTGGAGGATTTGGGGCAATTTTAGGGGGGTCCCGTTACCTCCATGGTTCCGCAGCGGCTCGAATGCGGACGGGAAGTGGGGAGGGCAGTTTCGGGGGCCCTTTGGGGGGGGGGGGGGAGGGACCCCCCGGCCCTGCCCTTTTGGGAGAAAAAATCCCCAATCCGCCCTTTTATCCCCAAAAAAAAGCCATTTATTTATTTTTTATGATTTTTATTAATTTTATTATTTTTTGACTGGATTTTTGACGAATTTTTCATTCGTTTTTACTAATCTTTGACTAATTTTTAACTATTTTATTAATTTTTATTAGTCTTTTTACTTTTTTTATTAATCTTTTATTAATTTTTTATTAATTTTATTACTTTTATTACTTTTTATTACTTTTCTACTAATTTTTACTATTTTCTACAAATTTTTTACTAATTTTCTACTTTTTTTACTAATTTTTTATTAATTTTTTATTGATTTTTTACTAATTCCCTTTTTTTGGTTTTTAATTAATTTTTTACTAATTTTGTACTAATTTTTTACTAATTCTTTACTAATTCTCTACTAATTTTTACTTTTTGTTATTGATTTTTATTCTTTTTACTGATTTTTTACTGATTTTTGCACTGATTTTTGCTAATTTTTTCATTAATTTTTTTACTAATTTTTACTATTTTCATTAATTTTTTACTAATTTTTAAATTAATTTTTACTAATTTTTATTAATTTTACTAATTTTTACTAATATTTATCAATTTTTACTATTTTTACTAATTTTTACTAATTCTCTACTAATTTTATTAATTTTACTAATTTTTACTAATTTTTATTAATTTTTTACTAATTTTTCCTGATTTTTACTAATTTTACTAATTATTTACTGATTTTCACTAATTATTTATTAACTTTTATTAATTTTTCCCTAACTTTTTATTAATTTTTTACTAATTTTTCCTAATTGCTTACTATGTTTTTACTATTTTTTTACTATTTTTTTACTAATTTTTCCTAATTTTTTTTCTAATTTTTCCTTATTTTTATCAATTTTAACGATTTTTTACCTTTTTTGGGCATTTCCACCCCAAAAATCCCATTTGCAGCAGCCGAGTGGGTGACCATGCCACATTTGGGGATTTTTAGGCTAAACAGAAATATTGAAATATGTTTTGGAGCCAACCCAAAACCCCAACCGCTTTTTAGGGGCTGAATTCCCTCCGAGTTGGCCCCAAAAGGGGAAAATTCCAAACATTTGTCCCAAAAGGAGAAAAAATTCCAAAGTTTTGTCCCCGGCTGGGGGTTGGGTCTCTGATTTTCACTTTTTTTCCTGTTTTCTCTTATTTTTCCTCATTTTTCCCCTCATTTTTCCTCTTTTCTCCCTCATTTCCCCAGGATTTTCCCGATTTTTGCCTTTGAAGCGAAAGAGAAAATTCCCGAGCCCGCCCCTCGAACAACGCGCCACATTTCCGTGGTTTTTAAGGAATAAAATACAAAAAAAATTCAATTTTTAAAAAGGAAAAGAGGGGAAAATCCAGAGTTTGAATTATTTTTGCGGATTTTTTTTTTAATAAAACCCGATCCTTGATAGCGTGTTTAATGGGAAAACTCTCAATTCTGCTGGTTGGGAAAAATCGCCAGACATGTACATAATCCTTAATTTTGGTGTTTTGCAGGAAAAAACGCAATTTTTATTTTTGCCCCCCCCAATTTCGCCTCACCGAAAGAAAACCGACGTAGCCCCCGCCCCGCAGAAACGCAATCCCACCTCTTTGGTGGGGAGCAATTCACGTTTTATCGGGAAAAACCGAAATTCGCATTTTTGGAATTAAAATATCAGGTTTCGAGCGCCCTCCTAACATCGCGGGGACCCCGCTGAGGGCGGCGGGTTGCAGTTGTCACAAGATGGCGGCCGCGCGCTGTGCACCGGGAGGTGTAGTCCAGCCCTCAGTTAAGCTATTGATATTGTCGCTTCGTAAGCTACAACTCTCCCAGCGCAGCGCACGCGCCTTGAAGGCAGAAAGGTAAGCGCGCGCACGTGCACGCCGGAGTTGTAGTCACCGCTGCGGTTAACGGAAGGCGAACTACCAGACTACTTACGTCGCCCCGCGCCCCGCGCATGCCTCAGGCAGAGGAAGTGGAAGTGAGGCGCGCGTAGCGTCGCCTCAGCGTCGCTTTGCGCCAGCAGCGAGCCGCATGCAAGAATCCGCAGGGGATTCTGTCGCGATAGAGCGGAGCACAATCGGCGATGAACAGGTGACTCGGGGGAACGCGGGGGGAGGGCCGGGGGCATCGGGGAGGCAGTGGGGTGAGGAGGGCGAGGCCCGCGCGGCCTTGGCGGGATCGTGAGGGGAAGGGCGGGGTGGCGTGAGGGTGGAAGCAGGGTTGGGAGATGGGGAGGCAGTGAGTTGTAAAAATTTGGGAATGGGGTTGGGAAATGGGGTTTGGGGAAAAAGCAGGCGTGAGGAAAAAAAGGGGTTTAGGAGTGGAAAGAAATTCCGGGCAAAAAGGAAACGTGTGAGGTAAAAGAAATGTGAGGTAAGAAATTTGAGGTAAAAGGAAGGTTAGGGGTAAAAAGAGTTTGAGGAAGTAGTTTGGGGGTGAAAATGGTGTGAGGGAAGAATAACTCGGGTGAAAAAGAAAGTTTCAGTTAAAATTTCGGGAAATTGGAAATTTTTTTGGGGAAATTGGGGTAAAAAGTTGGATGGCTTTGTGAGGAAAAAAGGTTCTGAGGGAAAAAAGTGGGATTTGGGGTGAAAAGTAAGAAAAATTTTTGAAGGGCGCGGGGAGGGAAAAAATGAAGGTTTGGGGGTGAAAAGAAATGTTTGGGGGGTCTTGAGGGGAAAAAATGGGTTGGGTTAGAAATGGGGATTTGGGGGTTTGTGGGGGGAAAGTTGGGAGTTTGAGGAGTTTTGGGGAAAAAGGGATTTTTTGAGGGAAAATAGGAATTTTGGGGAAATTTTGAGGAAAATGGATTTTGGGGTTCATTAGGGGAAGTTCGGAGTTCAGGGGTTTTGGGGAAAAAAGGGATTTTTGGGGGAAAATGGGATTTTTGAGGGAAAGAAGGAATTTTGAGGGAAAAAGGGTATTTTGAGGGAAAATGGGAAATTTTGAAAAAGGGGATTTTAAAGGGGGTTTGTGAGGGAAAACCGGAATTTGAGGTAAAAAATCCAGGTTTGGGGTTGTAGGGAAAGTTGGGATTTTTAAGGGAGTTTTGAGGGAAAAAAGGAAGTTTTGAGGGAAAATGGGAATTTTTGGGGAAGTTTATGAGGGGAAAAGCGAATTTGGGTTAAAATCAGGATTTGGGGGAAAGGGTTTGGGATTTTTGGGATTTTTGAGGGGAAAAAAGGGGATTTTTGAAGGGAAAAAGGATTTTTGGGAAGTTTATGGGGGGAATTTGGTTTAAAGTCAGGATTTGGGGTTCGTGAGGGAAAGTTGGGATTTTGGGGAGTTTTGAGGGAAAAAAAGTTTTAGGGGAAAGTGTGTTTTTGAGGGAAAAATGGGAATTTTTGAGGGGAAAGGTGGGGAGTTTTTGGGGAAAATGGGATTTTGGGGAAGTTTGGGGAAAATTGGTTTGGGTTTAAAATGAGGATTTTGGGGGTTAAGTGAGGGGGAAAGTTGGGATTTGGGGGAGTTTTAGGGAAAAAATGGAAGTTTTGAGGGGAAAAAGGGGGATTTTTGAGGGAAAAATTTAAATTTTGAGGGGGGCAAATGGAATTTTTGAGGGAAAATGGGGTTTTGGGGAAGTTTAGGAAAAGCAAATTTGGGTTAAAATCAGTATTTGGGGAAAGTTGGGATTTTGGGGAAAAGGGAAAATGGGGATTTTTGAAGGGGAAAAGGGATTTTTGGGGGAAAAGGGGATTTTTAGGGGAAAGGGGTTTGGGGAAAATGGTTTTTTGGGGAAAAGTTGGATTTTGGGTTAAAATGGGGTTTTTGGGGGTTGGGGTTTTGGGGGTTTTGGGGAAAAGGAAGGTTTTAGGGGAAAGGGGGTTTTTGGGAAAAGGTTTTGGGGGAAGTTTTGGGGGAAAATTTGGGATTTTTGGGGGTTTAGAGGAAAAGGGTTTTTAAAAAGTTTTGGGGAAATTTGGTTTTGGATTTGGGAAATTTTGGGGGTTTTGGGGGAAAATGGGTTTTGGAAATTGGGGATTTTTGGGGAAGGTTTATGAGGGAAAAAGTGGAATTTGGGTTAAATTTACGTGGTTTTGAAGGTTTGTAGGGAAAGTTGGGTTTGGGGATTTTTGGGGAAAAAGAAAGGGAAATTTTGGGGAAAATGGGGGATTTTAAGAAAGGGGAGTTTGTGAGAAGAAACCGGAATTTGGAGGTAAAATCGATTTGAGGTTCGTGAGAAAGTTGGGATTTTTAGAGTTTTTGAGGAAAAAGCAAGTTTTGAGGAAAATGGAATTTTTGGGGGAAGTTTATGAGAAAATTTGGGTTAAAATCAGGTTGCAGAAGTTGCCATTTTAGGGAGTTTTAGGGAAGTGGGATTTTTGAGGGAAAAAGGGATTTTTGAGGAAAA
Source organism: Camarhynchus parvulus (assembly GCF_901933205.1). NCBI lineage: Eukaryota > Metazoa > Chordata > Aves > Passeriformes > Thraupidae > Camarhynchus > Camarhynchus parvulus. The sequence goes on from NW_022148388.1 coordinate 12,299, forward strand.
AGGAGTTTGCAGGGTATGGGGGTTGGTTTAAAGGGGTGGGGTTGAGTTAAGTGAGGAAAAGTTGGGATTTTGGGAACAGGGGAAAAGAAGTTTGAGGGAAAATGTACTAGCAGTTTTTTGAGGGGAAAATGTAGTTTTGAGGGAAAATAGAGAGTTTTTGAAGAGGTAAACAGGATTTTTGAGGGAAAATGGGATTTTTGGGGAAGTTTATGAGGAAAAGTGGAATTTGGGTTAAAAAATCAGTTTGGTTCTGCAGGGGAAAAGTTAAGGAGTTCAGGGGTTTTTAAGGGAAAAAGGGGTTTTTGAGGGGAAATGGAGATTTTTGAGGGGAAAATAGGGGATTTTTGGAGGGTTTGTGAGGAAAAGCGAATTTGGGTAAAATCAAATTTTGGGAGGGGTTTGAGGGAAAAAATGCAGTTTGGGGTGAAAAAATGAGGGGTTTGAGGAGGGATTTTAAGGGGATTTGTGTGGAAAGCCGAATTTGATTTTGGATGAAAAAAATCATATTTTTGGTCATTTTAAAAAGAAGTTTGGGGGAAAAATCTGAGGAAAATTGTGAATTTTTGGGATGGAAAATGCATATTTTGGAGAGGGAGTTTTGGGAAAATTGTGAATTTTTAGGGTTTTTCTGCGGGATTTTAAATAGAGGCGTGAGGAAAAAGGTGAATTTTTTGTGGAAAAAATTGAGGTTTGGGGAGTTTTTGAGGGTAAAATTGGTTTTTGAGGGGTTTGTAGGGGAAAATTTGGAGGTTTTGGGGAAAAAGGTGTTTAGAGAGGAAAAAGCGATTTTTTAAAAGTTTATGAGGGGAAAAATGGCGTTTGAGGAAGTTTTAAAAAGGAATTAAAGGGGGTTTAGGAGGTCTGAGGGTAAAAATTTGGATTTATTTTGGTTTTAAAGTTAAAATTGGAGTTTGGAGGATTCTGATGGGAGAATAGCAACTTAGGGTGGTTTTGGGGAAAAATTGGGATTTTTAGGGTGTTTGGAGGAAAAAATAGAATTTAAGTTTATAAGGTAAAATTTAAATTAAATGAAGTTTGTGAGGGTAAAATTAGGATTTTTAAGTTTATGAGTTAGAAAAGTGGTTTTGAGGAAGAAAGGTGAGTTTGAGGAAGTAGGGAATTTTGGGGGGAAAAATGAGGATTTTGGGTTCTTGAGGGAGAAGGATTTGGGGGAATTCTGGGGTAAAAAAGTGAGTTTTTGTGGAGATTTGAGGGAAAAAGTGGCATTTATGGGAATTCTGAGGGTAAAAAAGTGGATTTTTGGGCAGGATTCTGAGGGAAAATTGATTTTTGGGGAGTTTTGTACAAAAAGTATTTAATTTTAAAGCGTTTGGCGTTTAGGAGAGGAAATATGGTTGCAGTAGGAAAAATGTGATTTTTATGTTGAAAAAGCGTTTTTGTGAGAGCAAATGAGGAAATTTGGTTTTAGGGCAGTTCTGAGGGGACCCGAGGGATTTTTGGGGGAGAAAAGCGTTTTTGAGGAAGTTGTGAGGGAGAAAAGCGAAATTTTGAGGGAAAAATGGGGATTTTGGGGTGATTTGAGGGGAAACAGATTTTTTGAGGGGGGAAAAAGGGAATTTTGTGAGGTTTGTGAGGGAAAAAATGAGGTTTTGAGAGGATCAGCGATTTTTGAGGTAAAATGATGTTTGAGGAAGTTTGGATGGGAAAAAAGGGAATTTTAGGGGATTTTTAAAAGGGGTTTTGGGGGGTTTAGGGAAGGGAAATAGGAATTTTTTGAGGAAAAAAGGGGATTTTGGGTTAAAAGTGGGATTTTTTAGGGAAATGGGAATTTTGAGGAGAAAAGGGGGATTTGGGTTAAAAAAAGTGAGAATTCTTGTAGGGAAATGGGAATTTTGAGGAAAAAATGAGGATTTTGGGTAAAAAAGTGGGAATTTTTGTGGGGAAATGGGAATTTTGAGGAGAAAATGGATATTTTGGGTGAAAAGTTGGGAATTCTTGTGGAAAATGGGAATTTTGAGGAGAAAAGTGGGGATTTTGGGTTAAAAAAAGTGAGAATTCTTGTAGGGAAATGGGAATTTTGAGGGAGAAAAGATGGGATTTTTGGGTTAGAATTTTTTTTTTTTTTAAGGTGTGAGGGGGAATTTGAGGGGAAGAGGTTTTGGGGTCAGTGAGGGGGGAGGGATTTGGGGGTTTTGGGGGCTGTAGAAATGGGGAATTTGGGGATTTGGGGTTTTGGGGCTGGTTTGGGGAATTTGGGGGTTTAGGAATGGGGGATTTGGGGGGTTTAGGAATGGGGATTTGGGGTTTTAGGGGCTTTAGGAATGGGGGATTTTGGAGCTTTGGGAATGGGGGAATTTGGGGGATTTGGGGGCTGTAGGAATGGGGAATTTGGGGGTTTTGGGGGTTTAGGAATGGGGGATTGGGGGGCTTTAGGAATGGGGATTTGGGGGTTTAGGAATGGGGGATTTGGGATTTTGGAGCTTTAGGAAGGGAGGTTTTGGGGATTTTTGGGGCTCTAGGGATGGGGGATTTGGGGGTTTGGGAATGGGGGAATTTGGGGTTTTCGGGGGCTGTAGGAATGGGGGAATTTGGGGGTTTAGGAGCTGGATAGGGGGGAATTTGGGGGCTGTAGGAATGGGGGATTTGGGGGGATTTAGGAATTTGGGGGATTGGAGCTGATTTGGGGGGATTTTGGAGTTTAGGAATGGGGAGTTCCGGGGGATTTTGGGCTCGGGATGGGGGATTTGGGGCTGTAGGCATGGGGGATTTGGGGGTTTAGGAATGGGGGAATTTGGGGTTTTGGGGCTGGTTTGGGGAATTTGGGGGTTTAGGAATGGGGAATTTGGGGTTTAGGAATGGGGGATTTGGAGCTGATTTGGGGGATTTTGGGGGGGCTTTAGGAATGGGGGGGGATTTGGGGTTTTGGGGCTGATTTGGGGGTTTGGGAATGGGGGGGTTTGGGGGGTTTAGGGGCTGGTTTAGGGGATTTGGGGCTGTAGGAATGGGAGAATTTGGGGGATTTAGGAATTTGGGGGATTTGGAGCTGATTTGGGGATTTTGGGGCTTTAGGAATGGGGGATTTGGGGGTTTAGGAATGGGGGGGATTTGGGGGTTTAGGAATGGGGGGATTTGGGGCTGTAGGAACAGGGGACTTGGGGATTTGGGGGGCTATAGGGTCCAGGGGGGAATTTGGGGGATTTGGGGGGCACAGGGATCTCAGGGATTTGGGGCTATAGGAACAAGGGGTTTTCAGGGATTTGGGGCACAGGGACCAGGGGATTTAGGGGATTTGGGGCACAGGGACCAGGGGGATTTAGGGGATTTGGGGCTATAGGGTCAGAGGGATTTAGGGATTTGGGGCTATAGGAACAGGGGGATTTGGGGCTATAGGGTCAGGGGATTTGGGGATTTGGGGCTATAGGAACAACGGGGTTTCAGGGATTTGGGGGCTGGGGATCTCAGGATTTGGGGCTATAGGGTCCAGGGGATTTAGGGATTTGGGGGCTGGGGGGGATCTCAGGGATTTGGGGCACAGGGGTCTCAGGGATTTGGGGCACAGGGACCTGGGGGATTTGGGGCTATAGGAACAAGGGGATTTGGGGGCACAGGGGATCTCAGGGATTTGGGGCTATAGGGTCAGGGGAATTTGGGGCTATAGGAACAAGGGATTTGGGGGACAGGGATCTCAGGGATTTGGGGCTCTAGGGTCAGGGGGATTTAGGGGATTAGGGGCTATAGGAACAGGGGGATTTGGGGCACAGGGACCAGGGGGGATTTGGGGGGATTTGGGGGCCCTGACTGCCCCATTCCCAGCGCTGGGATGTACAATGGGATGGGGGCTGTAGGAGCGAGGAGATCTTAGGGATTTGGGGCACAGGGACCTGGGGATTTAGGGCTATAGGGTCAGGGGATTTGGGGATTTGGGGCTATAGGAACAAGGGGTTTCAGGGATTTGGGGCACAGGGACCAGGGGGATTTAGGGGATTTGGGGCTGTAGGAACAGGGGATTTGGGGGCTATAGGGTCCAGGGGGATAGGGGGATTTGGGGCTATAGGGTCAGGGGATTTGGGGATTTGGGGCTATAGGAACAAGGGGATTTGGGGCACAGGGACCAGGGGGATTTAGGGGAGGGGGGGGGGCCCTGACTGCCCCCATTCCCCAGCTGGGATGTACAATGGGATGGGGCTGCCGGCGCCGCGGGGCAGCGGCACCAAAGCCGCTTCGTCCAGCGCAACCCTCAACCCCCTGCGGCCCAAGAGGGGGGCGGCGGGGACCCCCGGCGAGGAGGAGCTGAAAGCGGCTCGAGGCGCCCTGGCCAAAACCAACGCCGACATCCCGACCACCAGCGCAAGAGGGGGGGAGCTGAAATGCCTGGAGCTGGCGAGCTCATGGAGGCAGGGGTGAGTTGGGAAGGAGCTGAAAAAAACGGCACCAAAAAGGGAAAATTGCTGCAAAAATGGGCACAAACATCCCCAAAATGTCCCTGAAAAATGGGAAAAATTGCTGCAAAAATGGGCACAAACATCCCCAAAATATCCCTGAAAAATGGGAAAATTGCCCCAAAAAATGGGCACAAACATCCCCAAAATGTCCCTGAAAATGGGGAAAATTGCCCAAAAAAATGAGCACAAACAACCCTAAAATGTCCCTGAAAAATGGAAAAATTGCTGCAAAAAATGGGCACAGACATCCCCAAAAATGTCCCTGAAAAATGAGGGAAAATTGCCCCAAAAATGGGCACAAACATCCCCAAAATGTCCCTGAAAATGGGGAAAATTGCAAAAAATGGGCACAGACATCCCCAAAATGTCCCTGAAAAATGGGGAAAATTGCCCCAAAATGGGCACAAACATCCCAAAATGTCCCTGAAAAATGGGGAAAATTGCTTTAAAAAAATGGGCACAAACATCCCCAAAATGTCCCTGAAAAATGGGAAAAATTGCTGCAAAAATGGGCACAGACATCCCCAAAATGTCCCTGAAAAATGGGGAAAATTGCCTCCAAAAATGGGCACAAACATCCCCAAAATGTCCCTGAAAAATGGGGAAAATTGCCCCAAAAATGGGCACAGACATCCCCAAAAAATGTCCCTGAAAATGGGAAAATTGCCCCAAAATGGGCACAAACATCCCCAAAAATATCCCTGAAAAATGGGGAAAATTGCCCCAAAAATGGGCACAAACATCCCCAAAATGTCCCTGAAAAATGGGGAAAATTGCTGCAAAATGGGCACAGACATCCCCAAAATGTCCCTGAAAAATGGGAAAATTGCTGCAAAAATGGGCACAAACATCCCCAAAATGTCCCTGAAAAATGGGAAAAATTGCCCCAAAAATGGGCACAAACATCCCCAAAATGTCCCTGAAAAATGGGGAAAATTGCTTGCAAAAATGGGCACAGACATCCCCAAAATATCCCCTGAAAAATGGGAAAAATTGCCCCAAAAATGGGCACAGACATCCCCAAAATGTCCCTGAAAAATGGGGAAAATTGCTGCAAAAATGGGCACAAACATCCCCAAAATGTCCCAAACAAAAATGGGGAAAATTGCCCCCAAAATGGGCACAAACATCCCCAAAATGTCCCTGAAAAATGGGGAAAATTAAAAAAAATGGGCACAAACATCCCCAAAATGTCCCTGAAAAATGGGGAAAATTGCTGCAAAAAATGGGCACAAACATCCCCAAAATGTCCCTGAAAAATGGGAAAAATTCTGCAAAAATCACACAAACATCCCCAAAATGTCCCTGAAAAATGGGGAAAATTGCCTCCCAAAAATGGGCACAAACATCCCCAAAATGTCCCTGAAAAATGGGGGAAAATTGCCTCCCAAAATGGGCACAGACATCCCCAAAATGTCCCTGAAAAATGGGAAAATTGCCTCCAAAAATGAGCACAAACAACCCTAAAATGTCCCTGAAAAATGGGGAAAATTGCCCCAAAAATGGGCACAAACAACCCTAAAATGTCCCTGAAAAATGGGAAAAATTGCCCCAAAAATGGGCACAAACATCCCCAAAAAATATCCCTGAAATACCCCCAAAAACAGGCCTAAAATAACCCCCAAAATACCCTGGAAAAAGAGCCCAAAATACCCAGAAATAGCCCCAAAAATAGCCCCAAAATACCCAGGAAAAAAAGAGCCCAAAATACTCAAAAATGGTCCCAAACACACCTGAAACACCCCTGAATTTCCCATTTCCCCATATCCCCCCCATTTTTTCCCCAAATTTCCCCCAAATTTCCCCATTTCCCCCCCAAATTTCCCATTTTCCCTAAATTTTTCCCCAAATTTCTCATTTCCCCCCAAATTTCCCATTTTCCCCCAAAATTTCCCCAAATTTCCCATTTGCCCCCAAATTTCCCCAAATCCCCCCAAATTTCCCATTTCCCCCCATTTTCCCCCCAAAATCCCCCCGTTTCCCCCAAAATTTCCCCCAAATTTCCCATTTCCCCCCATTTTCCCCCAAATTTCCCCCAAGTTTTCCATTTCCCCCCAAATTTCCCTTTTCCCCCCAAATTTCCCATTTCCCCCAAATTCCCCCCAAATTTCTCATTTCCCCCCATTTTTCCCCCAAATTTTCCCCCCAAATTTCTCATTTCCCCCCAAATTTCCCATTTTTCTCCACATTCCTGATTTCCCCCAAATTTCCCCAAAATTTCACCCCAAATTTCCCCAAATTTCCCATTTTCCCCAAATTTCTCTTAAATTTCCCATTTCCCCCCCAAATTTCCTTTTCCCCCCAAAACCCCCCAAATTTCCCATTTCCCCCCCAAATTTCCCATTTCCCTGAAATTTCCCCAAATTTCCCATTTTCCCCATTTTTCCCCCAAATTTCCCCAAGTTTTCCATTTCCCCCAAATTTCCCTTTTCCCCAAATTTCCTTAAATTTCCCATTTCCCCCCCAAATTTCCCATTTCCCCAAATTTCACCCAAATTTCCTGTTTCCCCCCAATTTTCCCCCCAAATTTCCCCCAAATTTCCCCAAATTCCCCCCAAATTTCCCCAAAATTTCCATTTTCCCCCCAAATTTCCCCAAATTTCCCATTTTCTGCAGCTACTCTCCCGAGGAGATCGAGGCCAAGGTGGCTACGTTCCGCACCATGCTGCTGGAGAAAATCCCCGGGGACCCCCAGCAAAACCCACGTGAGGCCTTTTGGCCTTAATTAACCCCGTTAATTAATCCCCAAAATTGGGAAGCATTTGGGGTGAAAAAGGGGGGGAAAAAAATCCGGAATTTTGAAGGGAAAAAGAGAATTTTTTTAGGGCGTTTAAAGGCGAAAAACCCAATATTTTTGGAGAAAAATCCCAAATTTTTTCCGATTTTTTTTGTGGGAATTGGGGTTTTTTGATCCTTCATACCCTAGCTGGCTGCTGGCGTTGTTAATTAATGAATCCCCCTAATTAGCGCCATGGAGAAAATCCCAGCTGGCCGAGCCCTAATGGCCAATTTTGGCCCCAAAATTCCCGGCATTTCCCCAAAACTCCCTACGTGGCGGCAGGCCTGCCGACCCAAAATCCCCAAATTTGCGCCCCAGGAGCCCCCCGATTTTTGCCCAGGTACCCCCAAAATCACCAAAACGTCCCCAAAATCCCCACAAAAATCCCCAAAAATGCCCAAAATTTACACCAAAATTAAGCCCCCAAAACCCAAAAAAACCCCAAAAAATCTGCTCCTAAAATTGCCCAAAAATCCCACAAAAATCTCCCTTAAAATCTCACCAAAAAATCCCACAAAAAACCCAAAAATTCTGCTCCTAAAATTTCACAAAAGTCCCACAAAAACCCCAAAAATTCTGCCCCAAAAATCCCAGGAAAATGAGCCCCAAATTCCCAGAAATCCACCCCCAAAATCCCTCCCCAGGAGCCCCCGAGCAGCCCAGGTACCCCCAAAAAACACCAAAATGTCCCCAAAAATCCTCACAAAAATGCCCAAAAATTCTACAAAAAATCCCCATAAATTTGCCCCAAAAATCCCACAAAAAATCCCCAAAAATTCTACAAAAAATCCCCAAAAATTCTACAAAAAATCCCCAAAAATTTGCCCCAAAAATCCCACAAAAATGCCCAAAAATTCTACAAAAAATACCCAAAAATTTGCCCCAAAATACCACAAAAATGCCCAAAAATTCTACAAAAAATCCCCAAAAATTTGCCCCCAAAATCCCACAAAAATCCCCAAAAATTTACACCAAAATATCCCCAAAAATCCTCACAAAAATCCCCAAAAATTCTACAAAAAATCCCCAAAAATTTGCCCCAAAAATCCCACAAAAATCCGAAAAATTTACACCAAAATATCCCCAAAAATCCTCACAAAAATCCCCAAAAATTCTACAAAAAATCCCCAAAAATTTGCCCCAAAAATGCCCAAAAATTCTACAAAAAATCCCCAAAAATTTGCCCCAAAAATCCCACAAAAATGCCCAAAAATTCTACATTTTTTCCCTAAAATTTGCCCCAAAATCCCCACAAAAATCCCCAAAAATTTACACCAAAATATCCCCAAAAATCCCACAAAAAATCCCCAAAAATTTACACCAAAAATCCCACAAAAATGCCCAAAGATTCTACAAAAAATCCCCAAAAATTTGCCCCAAAAATCCTCACAAAAATGCCCAAAAATTCTACAAAAAATCCCCAAAAATTTGCCCCCAAAATCCCACAAAAATCCCCAAAAATTTGCACCAAAACTCCCCCAGAAATTCCACAAAAATACCCCCAAAATCCCACAAGAAAAGCCCCAAAGGGCAGCCCCAAGCCCCCGAGCCAACCAGGTACCCCCAAAATCACCAAAATGTCCCCAAAAATCCTCACAAAAATCTCACAAAAAATCCCCAAAAATTTACACCAAAATTCGCCCCAAAACCCAAAACAAACCCCCAAAAATCTGCTCCTAAAATTGCCCAAAAATCCCACAAAAATCTCCTCTTAAAATCTCACCAAAAATCCCACAAAAAACCCAAAAATTCTGCTCCTAAAATTTCACAAAAATCCCACAAAAAACCCCAAAAATTCTGCCCCAAAAATCCCCTGAAAATGAGCCCCAAATTCCCCAGAAACGACCCCAAAATCCCCTCCCCAGGAGCCCTGAAAGCCCAGGTACCCCCAAAAATCACCAAAATGTCCCCAAAAATCCTCACAAAAATGCCCAAAAATTCTACAAAAAATCCCCAAAAATTTGCCCCCAAAATCCCACAAAAATGCCCAAAAATTCTACAAAAAATCCCCAAAATTTGCCCCAAAATCCCACAAAAATGCCCAAAAATTCTACAAAAATCCCAAAAATTTGCCCCAAAATCCCACAAAAATGCCCAAAAATTCTACAAAAATCCCAAAAATTTGCCCCAAAAATCCCAAAAATCCCCAAAATTCTACAAAAAATCCCCAAAAATTTGCCCCAAAAATCCCACAAAAATGCCCAAAAATTCTAGAAAAAATCCCCAAAAATTTGCCCCCAAAATACCACAAAAATCCCCAAAAATTTACACCAAAATATGCCCAAAAATTTGCCCCAAAAATCCCACAAAAATGCCCAAAAATTCTACAAAAATCCCCAAAAATTTGCCCCAAAAATCCCACAAAAATGCCCAAAAATTCTACAAAAAATCCCCAAAAATTTGCCCCAAAATCCTCACAAAAATGCCCAAAAATTCTACAAAAATCCCAAAAATTTGCCCCAAAAAATCCCAAAAAATCCCCAAAAAATTCTACAAAAATCCCCAGAAATTTGCCCCCCAAAATCCCACAAAATGCCCAAAAATTCTACAAAAATCCCCAAAAAATTTGCCCCCAAAAATCCCACAAAAATCCCCAAAATTCTACAAAATCCCCAAAAATTTGCCCCCAAAATCCCACAAAAATGCCCAAAAATTCTACAAAAAATCCCCAAAAATTTGCCCCAAAAATCCCAAAAAAATTTACACTAAAATATCCCCAAAAATCCTCACAAAAATCCCCAAAAATTCTACAAAAAATCCCCAAAAATTTGCCCCAAAAATCCCACAAAAATGCCCCAAAATTCTACAAAAAATCCCCAAAAATTTGCCCCCAAAAATCCCACAAAAATCCCCAAAAATTTACACCAAAATATCCCCAAAAATTTGCCCCAAAAATCCCACAAAAATGCCCAAAAATTCTACAAAAAATCCCCAAAAATTTGCCCCCAAAAATCCCACAAAAATCCCCAAAAATTTACACCAAAATATCCCCAAAAATCCCACAAAAATCCCCAAAAATTTGCACCAAAACTCCCCCAGAAATTCCACAAAAAATACCCCAAAATCCCACAAGAAAAGCCCCAAGGAGCCGCCCCAGGAGCCCCCCGAGCCAACCAGGTACCCCCAAAAATCACCAAAATGTCCCCAAAAATCCCCACAAAAATCCCACAAAAAATCCCCAAAAATTTACACCAAAATTCGCCCCAAAAATCTCTCAAAAATACCATAAAAATTCCATAAAGATCCCAAAAAATCTGCTCTTTAAATTCCACAAAAATCCCACAAAACCCCCACAAAAATCCCAAAAAAACTGTTCCTGAAATCTCACAAAAAATCCCACAAAAATCCCCAAAAATCTGCTCCAAAAATCCCACAAAAATCCCAAAAAATCTGCTCCAGAAATCCCACAAAATCCCACAAATACTCCAAAAGTCTGCTCCTAAAATTTTACAGAAATCCTACAAAAAAACCCTAAAAATTCTGCTCCTAAAATCCCACAAAAACCCCACAAAAACCCCAAAAATTTGCCACAAAAAAACCCTGAAAATGAGCCCCAAATTCCCCAGAAACGACCCCAAAATCCCCTCCCCAGGAGCCCCCCGAGCCGCCCAGGTACCCCCAAAAAACACCAAAATATCCCCAAAAATCCCACAAAAATTCTACAAAAAATCCCCAAAAATTTACACCACAATTCGCCCCAAAAACCCAAAAAAACTCCCCAAAAATCTCTCAAAAATTGCACAAAAACCCCACAAAAACCCCAAAAAATCTGCTCTTAAAATGTGACAAAAACCCCACAAAAACCCCAAAAATTTACACCAAAATTCGCCCCAAAAACCCAAAAAGTTTACCCCACAAATCTCTCAAAAATTGCACAAAAATCCCACAAAAACCCCAAAAATGCTGCTCCTAAAACTCCACAAAAATCTGCAAAAATCCCACAAAAAGTCCCCCAGAAACGACCCCAAAATCCCCTCCCCAGGAGCCCCCTGAGCCGCCCAGGTACCCCAAAAACACCAAAATATCCCCAAAAATCCCACAAAAATCCCTAAAAATTTACACCAAAATATTCCCAAAAATCCCACAAAAATTCCACAAAACATCCCCAAAAATTTACACCAAAATTCGCCCCAAAAACCCAAAAAATTTACCCCACAAATCTCTCAAAAATTGCACAAAAATCCCACAAAAACCCCAAAAAATCTGCTCCTAAAATCCCAAAAAAATCCCACAAAAATCCCAAACAATTTGCTCATAAAATCCCCCCAAAACCCCACAAAAGTCCCACAAAAAACCCAAAAAATTTACCCCAAAAATGCCACAAAAATCCCCAAAACTCCAAAATTTCCTGAAAATCTCCCAAAATTTCCCAAAATTCCCCAAAATTTTCCCCAAATCCCCTAAAATCCCCCCTAAAATCCCCCAAATTTCCCCCAAATTCCCCAATTTCCCCAAAATCCCCCAAAAATTTCCCCAAAATTCCCCAATTTCCCCAAAATTCCCCAAAACCCCAAAATTCCCCCCAAATCCCCCAAAATTTCCCCAAAATTCCCCCCAAAATCTCCCAAAATTTCCCTAAAATTCCCCAGAATTTCCCCCAAATCCCCAAAAATTTCTCCCAAATTCCCCCGCAATTTCCCCAACCTCCCCCAAATTTCCCCAAAATTCCCCAAAAGTCCCCCCAAAATTCCCCAAAACTCCAAAATTTCCCCAAAACCCAAAATTTCCCCAAAAATCTCCCCAAAATTTCCCCAAAACCCCCCGAAAATTTCCCAAAATCCCCCAAAAATCTCCCATTATTTCCCTAAAATTTCCCCACATCCCCCCAAATTCCCCAAAATTCTCCAAAACCCCGAAATTTCCCGAAAATTCCCCCAAAGTTCCCCAAAATCCCCCAAAATTCTCCAAAACCTCAAATTTTCCCCAA
>NW_022148389.1:0-24395 GCF_901933205.1 Camarhynchus parvulus
CTGTCTGAGAGCTGTGGTCCATCTCTAGAACCCCCTCAGGCAGCACCGTGGCTGGGGAGGGGGAAAATGTAAGGGGATTCTGGCATTTATTTCTCTTTTAACACGTATTTGCACTCAGCTGTAGCCTTAACTTAGTAAGGAAAAGGATAGACTTTCTTTAGTCATGCAGTGTGGGATAAATGGTGTGGGAATAGCCACAAACCAAGCTGCAGGAGCAGCTTCTTCTTGGTCTTAACAGGACATTGTGTACAGGAAAGCACCACCACCTTAATGATTCACCTCTTAGGCAAAGCCACAATGGTTCACCGCGTAAAACTACCTGGGGATGGAAATAACAAACGTTCCTGGGCTGGGGCAGAAGCCTGGGAGTCCAACGCTTGGAAAAAGAGAGCTGGCAAAGCCAGCCCAAGGCAGAGGCCCGCATTTGGCTCCAGGCAAGAGGGAGCTTGTACTGCCAGCACGGGAAGGGACTCCAGGCAGAGGAGCTGGCCGGCGGCAGGGAGCAGCTCCTGCTGTCAGGACTCGCAGGGCGCAGGAGCAGCGGGCACATCGCGGATGGACAGCGGAGCCGCCCCTGAGGCGCCAAGGTGATCCCTCCTGGCGCTGCAGTCACAGCGCAGTCGCCGGTCCTGCACGCTCCCTTTGGCTTCTTGAGCTCCAACCACTCCAACAAAGCAGACCTGATCATAAATTATAGAAATTAAAAGACATCACAACTAGTTGGCCACTGCTAATAGTGGATTTTTAATTTGACTGTCTCTGCATTAGTACCATCTGTGTTTCCAAAGATAGTGCTCAGCATTTAGAGCCAAGCTTTCTCTCCTTTAGCAGATTTATATACATATATATATATATATATGTTTGTAATTTTATATGTTTGTAACATTCATCTGTGTGAAGAAAAGTAACCTTAAGAAAGTGTACTTGTTTTACAACAGCGTGGTTCCATAGAAATTTATTTCAAATTATTTTCTGAGGTTCCTATACTAGAAAGACACTTTGCTAAAACTGTTAAGGATGAGAATTGCAGGGCTGGCTTAAAATATAATCCAAATTTTGTTTCATTCTGTGCAATATTTCCATTAAATCTGATTAATATCCAGGAATAAAAAACTAGAAAACTAGATTTCTCTTCTCTTCTCTTCTCTTTTTTTTCCTAGGAAGCAAGATGTGTATAATTTTTATTTTTATTTTAAAGACAGTATTCCACTGGACTAATTGATACCTTGGAACTTCTTTATCACTTACAACCATCCATGGCTCTCAGGAAGAGAAAGGTTAACGGAAGGGAAGAGAGCAAATCTTTTAAAGCAGTTAAAAGGCCTGAGAGTTATTTTACATTACTTTATAATCACCTGGTTAAATACACCATTACCTAAAAACCATGTATATATGTACTTGGTATGAAGTATCAGCTGAATAAATGCTATACATAAATAAGTTCTCATCTACATTTTTTGCTAGCCTCATGTTCTGTTCTCAGTCAAATCAGGAAGAGAAACATTGCTGCTCTTTGAAAAAATAATCCATTAAAACACTGACAACCCTGAAGTTTGATTTAGGAGTGTACAAACAATAATTTTAATTGTCACCAAAGAGAAACAAAAGTGACATGTCATCTGTGGTAAACACCAGACATTGTCAGCAGTAGAGTTGCACAAACTATCTGTAGGATGTTGTATAGCAGTTAATATGAAGATCTCATCAATGATGGGGATAAGAGACACTGACCCTTGAGGATTCAAAGAATCATCTGATAACAATAAAAAGAGTTTATCTTGCTCACCTTAGTTATACTTAAAATGCATTTCATATGGGTTAGATTTATACTGATTGAAAATTCATCACTTCTTGTATGCTGCTGAATAATTAATGCTGATTATTTTAGTCTCAGCCCACAGATTTAAAAGACAAACACATTGCTACAGCTTGCAGTATGGAACCAGTATCACTTGAGTTGTCAGTGAAGCAGCACAAAGTGCTGTAAATGACACAGACTGCCATCATGAGGCATTCCCAGGAGCTGTTCAACATTGCAAGTAAACACAGGTCTGATTTGCAGTCTGTCAGCAAATTTGCTGAGAGCAAAACAAATCTCTGAAATTGCCACGGCTGTAAAGGAGAAAATGTGCCAGTAGAAAAAAACTGATTAACAGATTCTGTAAGAAATCATAAAATGACAATTAAGCAACATGATGCAGAATTGTAAGCACAAGTGGCCAGTATCATCATATCCTGTTTAGAAAGGCAGAAAGAGTCAGTAAACTACAAAGTTGATTGTTGTACTCATCCGTTTGGGGGTTGCTGAGGCAGCAGCAATGCAGTTCAATATCAAAGCTTTGTTATTGTTCAAACCAAGTTCTAAAATTTCTTGATTATCCACGTGCAGCATGATTCATTCTTTCAGCTAATATTTGTGCTCTTGGTAATAAGGTAGTGCAGCCATGGATTGTAAGAGACAGTTTAGATCACAGACTTTATGGTTTCCATCTAGGAAAAGTAATACTAAAAAGCTTTAATATTCTTCACATTTCATTATTTTAAGCCACCTAAACCAAGAATCATTTTTGCCTAAGTTTTTGTCTTTTTTCTTCTGGGCTGCTCCAAGATTGTATATGAAGGCTTGTCAAGTCTCTGATAACCAGGTATCTAGAATTTAGTTCTGTAGTCTCAGCACAGCCATCTAATACTATTATAAATGCAGAATGTCCATAAAGACCTGCACCCACCCACCCAAGACCTGCAGAACACTCATGTCCTTTTGGACAGGCAATTAAAAATGGCATCTCCCCTTAAAAATGCTCTCAAACACTCTTAGGCAGCTACATAAAGTTTCTGTACTAGGACTGCATGTTCTTTGCAGTCATTACTTCCCCCAGTAAAATGAGGTGTATTACAGTTGATATTTAATGATTTCAGGCTGTACTTTAGTTTCCCATGTACCTGTGCCTCCATGGGAGCTGGGTGTCCAAACTGCCTGTAGAGTTGGTGGAGATCTCATCCTTGGTTCAGGTGCCTTCAAGAGGGCACCTTGATCAATTTAATTGACCTGTGTGATCTGTTGTGCCTCTTTGCTGCTCCAGAAGAAAAAGGGTCTCCCATACAGACATGGACCCTACAGACATGGGGTGCAGGGCAGGGGTCTCAGGTACAGGAGACGAGCTGCTGAGGTGGAAGGTACGCTCATGTTCTTTACATAGATATAGGCAGATAGATAGATAGATAGATAGATAGATAGATAGATAGATAGATAGATAGATAGATAGATAGATAGATAGATAGATAGATAGATAGATAGATAGATATGAAAATCTAGCTCAGCTCAGAGGTGTGAGGGGCTGCAGGAGATTTTGGCAGCTGCAGATGTGCTCAGCTGGCACTTCTGCTCATAACTCCCAGGGTAAAACCAGGAGGCTTTGTTGAGGAGGTCTCCTTTTTTGAGAACACAGCTTCATGAAGGGCACTGACTTTAGCAGTCTGACTTTTGAAACTAATGAATCCTTTGCTGAATCACTGTGATATTTGGCAGGTACGAATGATTATAGTGAAAGTCACTTAAGGAGAGGGTGAGACATGTATGTGACATAGCAATAAAAACCAAAAATCCACACAAGTGGGATGCACTTTCTGACTCTTTGCTGTGAGCTGTCAGCACTTTTTGTCCCTACTGGTGTGACTGCTAGAAGAATAGAAAGGAGAACAGCAAATCCAAAATACAAAATAAGACTTACAGAGAGCAGAGGAATGATTGTGATTTATAAGCATATGTCTCATTTTTATTGGAGAAAACAGAGACTGATTACAAAGGATAAAGTGTCACCGGCAGCTGTCATTTGTTTGGCCATTTGCATGCTGAGGAACGCATTTGTGTCGCAGTTCGGCCTTATTTGGCCGTGCCACTTCTGGGAGCACAGAAACTATTTTTCCTGAAGGTAAGAAAATGGTTTGATTGTTATTTTATGTGCACATGATGCTAAATGGAAACACTCCCTATTTTACATCCCAGAGGCCTGCCTTAAAGAACCTATGGCTTTGCAGATCTTATTTCCATAATTTTATATCTTTCAGAGGAAGCAGCACAGTTCATCTGAACCAAGTCCTTCCTTACACTTAAGAGAAAAAACAGGTTGTGTGAGAGCTCTGCTAGCTGGGAATGCATGAATGGAGGAATTTTAGGACACTGCTATGGAAAGTGCAGATGTTTAACCACGATTCAGGGAAAAGAGCTAGTAGGTATGCTCATTTATGAAGGTAAGTACCACAAGTCTGAATTCTTCCTGCATTATATTGAGCCCCCAAGATGTTTTGTAATTGCACGTTTCTCTGTATTTTTTCATGCAGATGTCACTGGCAGTGACATGCTCTGTGCTAAGTGCTGGATTGGGTGGTTGCCTGGGAGATGCCTTTGGTTTTATGGCACACAGGGGTCTAAGGAGGGTGTGCGGGTGTCCCTGGGCTCTGGCACCAGCTGAGGTGCAGGAGCACTTCCAGGGCTGCCTCCAGGCATGATGAGCTGCAGTTAAAGCTGTGCCTTCTGCTGAGCAGCTGATACCACCTCTGACCATGAACAGCTGGGCCTGATAGAACAAATAGAGCTTTCTTCCTTTCTTCCTAAGAGCCAGACTCTGATCAAATGGGTTCTTCATCCTGCTGTGACCAGTGAATACAGGGCTCGTTTCCAGAAATTTCCCACTTTCTCTGCTTTGTACCTGCCAGCTACATGAGCCATAATGTCCTGCTGCTCGGCTTCCTTGAGAGAAGCTGGCATTTCTTTGGAAAAGGGCTCTTTGCTAACAGCTGGACTCACGAGTGGCTCATTGATGTCCCTCTAATTCCCAAGCTGTTTCCCATCTACAGTTGCCTTTTAGGGATAGAGCCTGATGCTCCTCTGATTTCTGTGGGATCCTCTTTGCCTGACACTTTCAGGAATGAGCTAGAAGAGGCAAGTCAAGGTTCAAGGGAAGGATTGGACTTCATCCTGGGTCATTTCATCTGAAAAGTTTTAGACTTGGATTTTCAACAGTGAATTGTCATTGGCCCAGACTTCAAATTCTCTCAGCACATTCATGTTTTCAACATGAAAGTTTTGACACTCCCAAATAGTGTCTTTCACTGAATTTGAGTAAAAAATTAATGGGTGAAGAGCCCTCCACTTAATGCTTTTGCTTCATGAAAATTCCATATTGATCCAGAATAAAGTGGATTTATTTGGATACTCCTGGAAACTCCATGCCTTCCTTTTCTCCTTCCTTTCCTCAGTGCAAGGAATAGCAACGTTTCTTATGTCATGATATTTGTTGCCAATGTGTTTGTTTGAAGATCATGCATTTAGTAATGCAAGTTAGTTAAAATCATCTGATCTGGAATCCCTTCCCAGCTTCAATACCCACACACTTCATTTTTGACTCCAGCTGCAGCAGACCTAGACATCTCTTCCACCTGCTTTCTCTGTTGTAATTGACCAGTCCTTTCTCTCTTTGATTACTGATTTGCTCAAATAAAACTAAAATGCAATGATCCCTTGAAACATGGTGACCTAGTCAGCATATTTCCTATGTTCCCATTTATTAGGCAACAAGACTTAATTCTGACAGGTAATAAATACAGACCTTGAGCTTTAAGAGGCAGAGGACATGAATTCCATTCCAATTGGCTCCTTAAGATTTAGTTTCTCTTCAGAGTGACTCATGAACCGTTTCAAGTTTGGAGAAGCAATTAATGCCTCAGTGACTAACAGACAAGGAAGAGATGATTGTGAGCAAGCAAATAATGGCTTGCTTAGCCACACAGCAGGCTCTGCAGTTTTGAAAGAGAATTTCACTACATTTTGTCAGTTTTAAAGAAGCAAACGGAGAACAAAAATCTTTAAATGTTTGGAAGTATCATATATAATTGTGCAAGTGTTAATGTGAGAATCTACAGAGTATCCTGCTTAATGATGCATGCAGTTGTGCAGTTTTTTGATTTGTTCATGGGTATGTTTGCGTAAATAACCACACCTAAAGGAATTTTTCTAACACTTTGCAGGAATATTTAAATGGGATGTATATTCATGCTCTAAGCTCTGTGTGCTGTGGCAAGAGCACTAATGCCTATATAGCATGGTTTCCTTTTACAAAACTCTTTTTTCCTACTCATTTCCCACTTGTTCCCTGCTCTCCTTGGGCCAGCAGAGCAGTGCCACTCTGCCTCCACCTGGAATTTGTCTGTCCCTTTCTTCTTGCTGTTCCAAAATCACCCTTAATCCCTGCCTCCCACAGCTCTGCCCGCTGACAAATAAGTGCAGCCCCAGTTCATGGTCTCCACACCTGTGCATTATTTGCTGCCATTCTGCAGAACCCAGTGGAGATGTGTGGGCTGTGCTACCATTGCTGGATTTCTGTATTTTCACATCTCCACAGCTGTCATGGATTTAATGCTGCTTCTGCTCCTGAAGTCTCTCTATGTGCATTTATCTCCTGCTGTTGCTCAGGGTACCCGGTGCTTTTCAGCTGGAGCAGAATTGTTTTAGCAAACATCTCTGTGAATGCTCGTGCAGATCCAGTGTAATAGGGGCTTGAGAGAGCTGCATCATACAAAACAACATCAGTGGGCATTTTTAGGAGAAGCTGAAGAAGAGGGGATGTAGTTCTTACACACTGGACAACAGCTCCAAGTGCCTGTTGTCCCAGAGCACCCTGCAGATCATCCTGTGCTCCTTTGTGCTGGGCCTGAGGTGCCAGTGCTGCTCTCTGGGCTTGTGCAGAGCCAAGGAGATCCCCGTGCAGGGCACTCTACAGCCTCATGGATGCACAAGAACTTTAGGACACATTTGAGCCTCACACACATGCAAAAAACCCAAACCAAACTAAAACACCACAACAAACAAACAAAAAACCAAAAAAAAACCCTGAAAAACAAAAAAACCCATGCAAACAAAAAACCCCTGGAAATTTGTTCACAAGTTATAATCGATTGTCGCGTGTCACCTCCATTCTGCTTTCCAAAGCAGTGTCAATGTTCAGACAGAAGGACAAAGAGAGGTTTTAGCAGGACTGGCCAAGTTTTGGTGGGGATGGAGCCTGCTCTCCCCCATCAGAGCCTGCTGGCTCTGCCTTTCTGTCTGCACGGGTGGCACAGCCCCGGCCGTGGCAGAGCAGCCTCCTGTGCCCCCGCAGTGGGGCTCAGCAGCACTTGAAGCCGCTCTGACCCTGCACTGCCCAAGGGCTGCTCTGGCAGCGCCCTCAGCTCTCTCTTGCCCCTTTCCCTCCGTGCTGCCCTGGCAGCTGAAAGCCCAGCTGGCCCAGGGGGTGTCTGAGCTCTCAGCCACGCTTGGGTTCTGCTGCTCCAAGCCTGGAGCTGCCACGCTGCGGAACCCAGAGCTGAGAGCTTCCCTGGAGTGCAGCAAACAGAGGGCCTGACAGGAGGGGAAAGGGCCCTGAGCTCAGGCAAGAGATGAAGCAAAAGGGAAGCAATGGGAAAGGAGAGAAGAGAAAATTCACAGGCCTTGAGAGCTGAATCTTCCCTGCAAACTTTGCATCCAAGTATTGTCCTGGATTCCCAAAAGATCAATGGTGTCTGAGTTTATGATGAAATAAAAGAGATGAAAAAGAATATTGATTACTTGTTCAGTGGCTATTCTGAGCACTGATGATTTTGGGATCTGAAGGAAAATGGAATATGTGACCATGCTACTAAAAAAAGATACGTATGCATATAAAACTGTGGGGATCAGAAACACAACATAAAAAAGCAAAGATCAAACAAATTCTGGCATTTCCTCATTTTGAAAGGAAGGAATCTGTGCTACAGCTTTGCTAAAATTCTTGCAGGTACTTTTATATGTAATACAAGCATACAAAACTTCAGAATGGCATTTTCAAAAGCACTGTGTCTTCACCGTGTTCTAACAGTTTTCCAAACAGTTGGAGACAACAAAAATATCAGAATTCTGGAAACTCTCAAGTCCTTTCATCTCAGTCTAATCCTGAAAGAAAATCTAAGTTATGTGTCTTCTGATAAATAGGCATAATTATGTTCTATTAAGGAGACTTTTTTTTTCTTTAATCAGCTGTCCAATAGTGGAAAGAAAACAAGATCTTTCTTGTGGCCTAGAATGGTAGCAGAAAGAAGAATTTAATAGACTCTATTTAGAGCTTCATTTTTCTTACTGGTTATTTTTGCTGGAATTGCCTAGCTAGAAACAGCCAGAATTGCTCTAATGGACTGATTTCTTCCAAGAGAGTAACAAGGACAGGAAAATACAGGTCAGTCAGCCTTGCCTCCACCCCCTGACAGGAGATGGAGTAACGAATCCTGGAAAGCATTCCAAACAAATGGAGAAGAAGTTGATTGGGAGTAATGGCTAACCTACCTGATGCCCGTGATAGGGCAGCCGAACGGCTGGAGATGGGTGGAGCAATGGATGATGTCTGCCCCAGCTTTAGCCAAGCCTTTGAGACAGTCTCCTACAGCATCCTTAAACACAAACTGCCAAAATGCCCAGCGAGGAAGGCTGAAAATTGGATGAGGACTGTCATCAGTGGCACAAAGTAGAGCTGGAGGCAAGTCACGGGTGCTGTGAGCCCCAGGGGCTGATGCTGGGGCAGATGCTCTTTAATGTCTTCATCCATGGCCGGGCTGCAGGAGCAGCTCACCCTCAGCAGCTCTGCAGACAATACAAAGCTGGCAGGAGCAGCTGAGAGCCCAAATGTTTGTGCCATTCAGAGGGAGCTCGGCAGGCTAAAGAACTGGCCTGAGGGGAATCTGATGGAGTTCAAAGAAAGGCAAATGAGAAGTCTCGGACCTGGGCGGGAATAACCCCAGGCATCAAGAGCTGCAGGAGGCTGACTGCGAGGGAAGCGGCTTTTTTCTCTTCGTTGTCTTGCTGGCTCGGGGTTGTAGCGCAAAGGCAAGGCAGAAGGATGAGTGCAGGCAGAGAAAAAAGATGATACAGTTTTGCATGGAAAAGTGGGGAGGGAAGGAGATTGCAAAATACGTGGTTTGGCCAGTGTTCGGCACATTCAAAGCATGGATGTGTGAGTCCCTGTATGACCACGTAGTCGATCACCACCCGCAGGACTTTGAGGAAATTGAATATGCCGAGATGTGGAGATGTGCTTGTACGAGTTTATACCCAATCTGAGCTCTCAAACGCGCGGCAAACCGGGGCAAGGAGTGGGAACCACTGGACAACCTTCCACCTCCCTACCTTGTCCCTCCACCCTAACCCGCACCAACTCAGGTACCTCCGGTGCCTGCATTGCCTCCTGAGGCAGTGATCCCGCAGGGTCAGGTCTCAGCACTGCTGCTCCCACTGGGGCCGGCTGCCACGCCTTCTCTCCCACGTGGGCAGGCAGCGGCACCTCCGCTCCCATGCGAGCAGCCCAAGCCACTGACCCTTCCCAAGACTGAAGAAAAACAGGTAATTTTCCACAAGAAACTTAGCTCTCCTCTGGCCCATCAGACGAGGCAGTGAACGAGGAGGGTGACCACTGGAGACAGTGATGAGGAGGAGGAAAAGCCTGGTCTCTTTCCTTTACGGGAAGTGCCAACGGCTCTGGGAATTATCAGCTCATACATGTGCCAGTTGACACTGGAGACATGAGGGCTTTCAAGAAAGAGACGGCAAAATTGATGGATGATCCATTGGGGGTGGCAGAAAGACTAGATGAGCTCCTAGGAACCAGCACCTATATGTACGAGGATCTCAATGCGATCCTGAGGTCGCTGTTCAACAACGAAGGGAGGGAAATGATCAGGCAAGCCATGATCGGGGATTGGGACCACAGGAATCCCCAGGAGGAGAGGGGAGACCAGAGGTGGCCAAACCAAAAGTCATCTTGGAGCACCCAGATGGAGGAAGGGAGGCAGAAAATGATAAATTTGAGAAATATGTTAATACAAGGTATCCAGGAGGTGGTGCTGAAGGGGCAAAATATGAGTAAGGTACTCAGGGAATGTCAGGGAAAGGACAAAACCCCCATGGAATGGCTTGAAAGGCTCTGGAAAAGCCTGAGGATGTATTCTGGGATGGACCCCAACTCTCCGATTGGGGCGGTTTGGCTGAAAACTCAGTTCATGGCAAAATCATGGGAAGACATAAGGAAAAAGTTAGAAAAGATAGATGGATGGCAAGACACAGAATTGCAGGATTTGCTCCGGGAAGCCCAGAAGGTCTACATGAGAAGAGACGAAAAGAAGCAGAAGATTCAGGAGAAAGTGCTGGTGGCTGCAGTAAAAGAGGCGCAGAAACAGGAACAGGTCAGAGACTTGGCGAAAACGGCACCAGCAAAGAAGCAAAATCCTTCCCAAGGAAAAGGTTCAAACAACCAGAAAAAGGACTTCAAGTGCTACTACTGCAAGCAAAAGGGACACATTCAGAAGAATTGTCCCAACAAGGTCAAGGATCAAGCGATGTTTCAGGAGGATTAAGGGTATCAGGGGCTTTTCAGTTTGGGGTCTGGAACACCAAGGGAGCCCTTGATAAAATTGAGAGTGGGACCCCACAGGCAGGAAATTTGGTTTTTAGTAGATTCCAGGGCAGAACAAACGACGGTGCAGCAGTTACCGCGAGGGTGCTCTCTGAGCAATGACACAATGATGGTAACTGGGGCAAAGGGGAACCCTTCAAGGTTCCAATCATAAAGGATGTCAAAATAGAGACAGAAAATAAAAAGTGTGTAGGAAATATGTTATTAATAAAAGATGTGGACTTTAACTTGCTGGGATGGGACTTGATGGTGGCATTGGAAATCGGTTTAGCAGTGGAGAATTCCCAGCTCAGGGTGAGGTTGTATAAACTCACCACCCAGGATGAGGAGAAAATAGATCCAAAGGTTTGGTATGTCCGAGGGGAGGTCGGGAGGCTCAACATAGAGCCAATCCACATTGAAATTGAAAGACCAGGGGACCCCATTTGGGTCAAACAGTACCCCATCCCCATGGAAGGGAGGAAGGGACTGAAACCAGTGATTGATGAATTAATAAAGAAAGGAACGTTGGAGCCATGCATGTCCCGGCACAACACCCCGATTTTGGCAGTGTGAAAGACGGATGGTAGCTACAGGCTAGTGCAGGATTTGAGGGCTGTGAATGAGAGGACTAAGACACTGTTCCCCATGGTCTCGAATCCTTACACCCTGCTGAATAACATCTCTCCCGAGGACGCAGTGTGATTGATGTGAAGGATGCTTTCTGGACCTGTCCTTTAGCAGAGGACAGCAGAGATTACTTTGCATTTCAGTGGGAAACAAAGAGACGAAGAGAAAGCAGCAGCTCAGATGGACATCGTTGCCTCAGGGCTTCATGGATTCCCCAAAACTTTTCAGGCAAGCACTCAAACAGGTGCTGAGTCACTTTGTACCAATGGAGGGAACAAAATTGCTACAATATGTAGATGATTTGTTGGTTGCAGGTCCAAGGGAAGAGGATGTGAGGAAGAGTACCACTGAACTTTTGAACTTTAAAAAGTTCAGGAAAAGGGGAAAAGGGATTGAAGGTGTCAAAGTCAAAGTTGCAATTCACAGAGCCCAAGGTCAGGTACTTCGGACATATGTTAAGCAGACAGAAAAAGAAGTTGGATCCAGAAAGGGTGGCAGGGATTATGGCCTTACCACCCCCACAGACAAAAAGAGAAGTTAGGTAACTTTTGGGGCTGTTGGGATATTGTTGGCGGTGGATTGAAGGATACAGTGAGAAGGTGAAGTTTTTGTATGAGAAACTCACCACAGACAGGATCAAATGGACAGAAAAAGATGAGGACGAATTCAGGGGAGTCAAAAAAGCACTCACAGCAGCACCAGTGCTGAGCCTCCCTGATGTGAAACAGACATTCCAGTTGTTCGTGGATGTGAGCAGTCACACGGCACACGCAGTGCTGACACAGGACTGGG
Organism: Camarhynchus parvulus; assembly: GCF_901933205.1. NCBI lineage: Eukaryota > Metazoa > Chordata > Aves > Passeriformes > Thraupidae > Camarhynchus > Camarhynchus parvulus. The sequence goes on from NW_022148389.1 coordinate 11,874, forward strand.
CAGGGGTCAGGAAACCAGTGGGTTACTTGTCCCGGCTTTTGGACCCGGTCAGCAGGGGCTGGCCCACATGCTTGCAAGCTATTGTAGCTGTGGCATTGTTGGTGGAGGAAGCCAAGAAAGTAACCTTTGGAGCACCTTGGGTAGTATTTGCACCACACAATGTGTGGGGCATACTGCAACAGAAAGCAGACAAGTGGCTCACGGATGCTAGATTGCTGAACTATGAAGCCATTTTGATTCATTCACAGGATTTGGAATTGTGGACAACAACCATGCAAAATCCAGCGCAGTTCTTGTTTGGGGAAGCCTCGGAGGAACTTGTTCACTATTGGAAGTGGTTGAATTGTCGACAAAGATTAGGGAGGATTTGGAAGCAGAGGAATTAGATGAGGGGGGAAAAATGGTTTGTAGATGGTTCAAGCAGGGTAAATGATGGAAAGAGAAGGTCAGGATATGCAGTCGTAGACGGGCGAACAGGAAAAGTAATAGAAGCAGGCCCCCTGAATGCGAGTTGGTCAGCACAGGCTTGCGAACTTTATGCAGTCCTGAGAGCCTCGAAAGAACTGAAGGGAAAGAAGGGAACAATTTTTACAGACTGTAGGTATGCCTTTGGGGTGGTTCACACCTTTGGGAAAATCTGGGAAGAAAGGGGGTTGATCAACACACGGGGACGGGGACTGATGCACGGGGAACTGATCTGGCAAATTTTGGAAGCAATAAGGGAGCCAGAAGAAATTTCGGTTGTCCATGTGAAGGAACACCAGGCAGGGATGCAGTTCTGAACCCAGGGAAACAATTTGGCAGACCAGAAATCCAAGACTGTGGCACTGGTGACGGTAAGTACCCCGGAGATTGAAGGGATAGAGGTCCAGACAACCCTCCTCAACCCTCCCAAAAGGAGATTGAAAGGTATGAGAAGATTGGAGGAAAACTGGAGGAAGGTAAGTGGAAACTACCGGATGGGAGAGAACTAGTCTCTAAAAGTTTTACCAGGAGGATTTTGAGGAAGCTGCACCAGCAAACACATTGGGGGGCCCAGGCCCTGGCTGAACAGTTTTTGAAATTTTTCAGGTGCAGAGGAATTTACGAATCAGCCAAACAAGAGGTACAAGGATGCCTGATCTACCAGAAAGTTAACAAAACTAAGGCAAGACAGGCAATCCTGGGGAGTTGCCCCATCACGTACCAACCATTTGAAAGAATTCAAGTCGATTTTACTGAATTGCCCAAGGTGGGAAGGTTCAAATTTGTGCTTGTAATCATAGACAAATCGACCCATTTGGTGAAAGCTTTCCCCAGTCCAAGGGCAACGGCTCAGACAGTGTCCAGGAAATTGCTGGAAGAAATTGTGCCCCAATATAGGGTGGTGAATTACATTGAATTACATTGATCAAGGGACTCATTTTACTTCGAAAATTATTAAGCAGATGACTGAGGCACTAGGCATTCGGTGGGAATACCACACTTCGTGGCATCCCCAGAGCTCAGGACAGGTTGAAAGGATGAATCAGACCTTGAAAGTGCAGTTGTCTAAATTAATTTTAGAAACTCGGATCCTGGCTGAAATGCATATCTCTGGCCTTGCTTAATATCAGGGCGATGCCTCATTCAGAAACGGGGCTCTCACCCTTCGAGATGCTATATGGGATGCCATATAAGCACAGGACACCCCAGATTAGAGGACAGCCAAATTCAACCATATTTGGTTGCGATAAACAGAAATTTACAGGAACTGAGACAACAAGGGATAGTTTCTCAGAGCGCCCCTCTGGGATTTGCTATCCACAAAATTCAACTGGGTGACAGGGTGCTTGTGAAAGTGTGGAAAGATGTACCCCTCTCCTCTCACTGGGAAGGCCCCTTTCTTGTCCTTCTGACAACAGACGCGGCCATTCGGACGGCGGAGAAAGGTTGGACGCACATGTCCAGGGTGAAGAAGGTCGAACACCAGGAAGAAGCACCTGAGTGGAGGGTCACTTCTTCTCCAGGCGACCTGAAAATCAAACTCCAACATCCTCATAAATGACCAGTGGTGACCGGATAGGTTGTATACTGTCAGATTGTGTATGCTATCCATTTGTACACTTTAAGTGTGAATATTGTCAGGGAACTTTTGTTATACATTGCAGAAGGGGGCAGAGGCCAAAGAGATTGTGCACTCAGTGTCTGGAAGAGAAGCTTGGACTGACTGACCGTTTTCTAACCCTAGCCACAAATTTAGGAATCATTGAATTAGACTCACAGGAGTGGTTTCACATTTTTCAGAACAGGGTGCATGGAAAACTTAGGTCTAAAGCAGAGATTATGGATGTGGAATGTCGGAAGTCAATCAAAGTACCGTGCAGCTCAGATGCTGTCAAAGTCTCACAGTGGGGCACCTTTAAAAGGAGGTATGCTGTTGTGGCGCGGGTGTGGCGAATTCACGAGTTTCAGTTTTGTTAAGTGTTTTTTCACAGTTCAAGTTTATTTCACTGTTCAAGTTTATTTTATATTGATTTTAATGTACTTAAGATGGCGCCTGTCCTGGGCTCCCTCCCCCACTTTTTCCTAAGATGCCGCTGTCAGTCTCCCCATTGCTTAGTAACTCCCGCCTTTTTGTTGCAAGTTTCACGCCAGTCCTTAAACCCCGCCTTGGTTTCTATAGTTACTTCCTGACCCCCCAGGTTGCTATGCCAACTTCCCTGCCCGTCACCCTCTGCCCACTCCCCGAGCCCTGGAATCTTCCATTCAGGACCGAGGGTGATTGGGCAATCCTTTAGGTCCCCGCCCGTGCTCTACCCGTCATTATGTTCTGTCCATTACATTGTACTGTTCTGTTATTGGTCCAAGGGCGAGTTCGCTGCCCCCCCTCGCCCCTCTTTATAAGCTTCAGTCCCTGCCCTTCTGGGCAGATCCCTGCAGCTCTCCTTCACGTCTGTACCCTTTACCTTCCCTTTCAATAAACCCTCCGCTGCTGAGACCTGTCTCGCCTCCTGGTCATCTTTCCACGGCGCTCTTCACTGGAGCTAGAAGTCTGTCCTCTTCGGACCGGGTCGAGGCATTCTCTCCCTTACGCCGGGGAGGGCTCGAACCCCTTTTGACAGCTGCTGGCGTGCCTGTAGAACCTAGCCGGACAATTCTAAGCGCACCAACAGTATGCGACAAGGTTGAGAATGTATTCCTGAGAATGTATGAAGAATACTCCTGCTGCTGCAAAGATGATCTTCCTCACTGCTGTGGCACTCCAGGGGCGGAGGCAAAGGCAGAAGAGTATGCCTGGTGGGAATTCTGATTGGCCTGAGCCTAGCCATGTGCGGGATGCAGAGTCTGCAGATTGAGGTCCCGATCAATGACGGAAACGAGAGCTCCGTGGACGAGTGCAATAAATGCACTCAGATGGTCCCAGTCGAACGAAGGGATGGGGGAACCTCAGCATACCAAGCCCTGGAGGAGTGCATCAGGGAGCCTGGCAGGTACTGTTGGGTGAACGGCACAAGTGTCAGATTATGTAAATCAGGCAAAGAGATCTTATGCATAGATCCGGAGGCGGGGACATGGAACGGACAGTCAGGCAAGCACCAACATCAGATACGGAAAAGGAATGTGGAAATAATGTCTATCCCTGTTTGCAATCAATGTAATTGGACAATGTGGGTAGGGGGAAAGACTGAGTCAATTACTGTAGCATAGCACCAGGTGAATGCATTGTGTTATGACAATTCAAAACTGGTGATGTGTGTGATGAACGGAAAGATGTACTGGGTGGGAAGAAATACGAAATTCAACAACAAATTCACCCTAAGCAGGGAACCAATCATATTGGATTTAACGCAGGCAAACAATGATAGAGTCTGCCTGCAGTATGATAGGGCTGTCTGTTTTGCGAGATACAAAGACAGGACGGATCCTGAGGGAAAGATGAGGGAAATTACTCAGGAGTTGAAAAGGAGGGAGTCAGAAGTTAGGAAGAAAAGAGTGGAGCAGGAAAGATTGTGTTGGATCAAAGGGTGATCGGAACGATCTGCATCAGTTGAGAGGGGAAAGAATATACCGAAATGGTGGGATACACTCCATGTATAACTACCCTGATGGTAAATTCAAACAATAAGGGCAAAGCCTGGCAACCGGAACCTCCTACGGGGTACTGGAGCTGGAGAAATGAAACAAATTGTGAATGGAACAGACAAATAGACTTTGCTGGATCAAAAGTCCTGGAGCCAATTCTTACCCATCCTTGGAGGGTCTGAGAGAATATTGGGGAGACCCAGGGAAAATGAACATTAGATGGAAAGCCTCAGATGGAGTTTATTGGATCTGTGGAAAGAAAGCATACAGTCAGTTGCCTCCAAGATGGAAGGGATCATGCACTTTGGGCATGATCCAGCCAGTCTTCTTCACTCTCCCCTGAACAGAGTAACTTACTAGGGGCTCCTTTGTATGAGACCATGAGGAGGGAGCAAAAAAGCCTGAAGAAAATTATACCTGTCATAAGTGGTGGGCCAACTTGGGGGGAGGAAGAGTGGCCAGCAGCAAGAATAATTGATTATTATGGGCTGGCCAATGGGCTCAAGATGGAAGTTAAGGATATAGGACTCCAATTTATCTACTAAACCGACTGATCAGGTTGTGGGCAGTGGTGGAAATTGTGTCAAATCACACTTCAGAGGCCCTGGATTTACTAAGTCGGCAGCACACCCAGGTACAAGCATTTGTGTATCAGAATTGAATAGCTTTAGACTATTTGCTGGCTGAAGAAGGGGGAGTGTATGGAAAATTCAACGAATCGGGAGTGTTGCATTGAAATTGATGATTATGGGGAAACCATAAGAGGATTGGCAGCCAAAATTAAGAAGGTGGCCCATGTCCCAGTCCAAAAATGGAATTTGATTTTACAATCATCCTGGTGGGACAGATTATTCGATGGGGCCTGGTGGAACAAAATAATATTCTTTGTGCTGTGTTCAGTAGCAGGAATCCTATTTGTCCCGTGTCTAATTCATTGTTTTATTAGACAGATTCATTCCGTGGTACAGGGTATGCAGATAGGTATAGTACCCATGGACCCAGAGTTGGCTTCCGGAAACAACACGTCCAATGTTGGCGCGCACGTGTGTGGCCGGATTGCAAGCTTCTGTTTTATTGTTCAGTGTTCCAGGGTTTTGTACAGTTCAAGTTTATTTCCCGGTTCAAGGTTATTTTAGATTAAGTTTAGTGTACCTAAGATGGCGCCTGTCCCAGGCTCCCTGCCCCATTTTTTCCTAAGCCACCCCTGTCAGTTTTTTAGTTCCTTGGTAACTCCCGCTCTTTTGTTGCTAGTTTTATGTCACTCTTTAAGCCCCTCCTTGGTTTCTGTAGTTACCCACTGATCCCGCCTATGTTGTCAAGGCAACCCCCCTGCCCGTCACCCTCTGCCCCCTCCCTTAGCCCCAGAATCTTCCATCTAGGGCCAAGGGTGATTGGGCAATTCCTTAAGTTCCCTCCCATGTTCTACCTCGATTGGTTGTTATGTTCTGTCAGTTTGGTTGTATCATTCTGTTATTGGTCTGAGGGCGGGTTTACTCCGCCTCTGGGCCACCCTTTATAAGTTGCTTCAGTGCCCGCCCTTCTGGGCAGATCCCTGCAGCCTCCCTCGGACTCTGTACCCTTCATCCTTCCCTCCAGTAAATCCCCCGCTGCTGGAACCTGCCTGCCTCTCAACCATCCTTTCGCGGCCTCCTTTTGCTGGAGCTTGGATTTGTCTTGCTTCGGACCAGCTCGGGGCATCCTCCTCCTTTTGCTGGGGAGGGCCCGAACCATTCTGACAGCTGCTGGTGTGCCTGTGGAGCCAGCCGGACACCTTGTAGGCACATCCACAGTCCAAGATCGGGAGCCTGGGAGAGAGAAAGTATGCAAGCAATGCTGCCGAAGTCTTGGCAAAATTTGAAAAATGGGTCAACATGAATATGAACAATAATACTGGTTATCAGGGAATCCCACAGGAGAACATGAAGTAAGGATCTAATAAAGTTCTTCTTTTGTAGGAGACCCTTAAAGGTGGAAGGTAGAAGTAGAGAATAAATAGATATTCGTGAGTTTTGGGATATAAAGGGCATTATTAATGGAAAAAAAAAAAAACACCAAAAATACCACCAAACACATAAAAAATTAAAACCCACGCCCCATATATATTTTTTGTCGCGGAAAAAAAAAAAAAAAAAAACCTTTTTTTAACTTTTTTTTTTTTTTTTCCGCCGAACAAAGACAAAAAAAAAAAGAAAAAAACTTTTTTTCACCCTCTCCACCTTTTTCCCTTCCCCTTTCTCCTCCTTATCCTCCCCTTAATCATACATCTACTTTCTTTTTCTTTTTCTTTTTTTTTTTTTTTTTTTATTTTTTATCTTTTTTTTCTTTTTTCCTTTTCTTTTTTCCTCTTTTTCTTTTTTTTTTCTTTTTTTTTTTTCTCCCTCTTTTCTTTTTCTTATTTTTTTTCTTCCCTTTACCCCTTTTCCTTATTAAAACATTTCCCTTTTTCCCTCTTTTTTTTTTTCCTCTTCTTTTTTTTTCCTTTAAAAACTCCTGAAAATAAAAAAACAAAAATCAAAAACAAAAAACTTAACTACTCCCCCCAGAAACAATTTTTTCTTACAAAAAAAAAACCCTTTTCATTTTAGACAAAATAAAAAAAAAATATATAAAAAAAAAAATATTTATTCTTTATATTATAAAATTTTACCAATCCTCCAACAAACATTTTACACAAAAAAAAAAAATTTCAACAAAAAATAGCCGCCCACCCGCTCCCCCTTTTTTCTCTTTTCTTTCCTCTTTCCCTCCCCTTTTTTTTTTTTTTTTTTTCCTCTTTTTTTTTTCCTTCCCCTCTCTTTCTCCTTTTTTTGTTTTTTTTCCGTTTTTTTTTTTTTTCTTGTTTTTTTCTTTTTTTTTTTTCCTCTTTCTTTTTTTTTTTTTACTCAAGTTTTTTTTTTTTTTTTTTATCCTTCTTTTTTTTTTTTTTTATCTATTTTTTTTTTTTTTTTTTTTTTTTTCTTTTTTTTTTTTTTATTTATTTTTATATAATTTCATTTTATTTTTTATATATAATTATAAATAAATAAATATATAATAAAATATAAAAAAACACATACACAAATTTACTTTAAAAAGATCTTTACACCCCCTTTCTAAATAACGATTTCATCCTTTTTTTTTTTTTCTTTTTCATTATTTTTTTTTATTTTTATTTTTAATTTTTTTTTTTTTTACAATTCTTTAATTTATCCTCCCCCTCTCCCCCCCCCCTCCTTCCCTCCCCCCCCCCCTTCTCCCTCCCCCCCCCCCCCCCCCCCGCCCCCCCCCCCCCCACCTTCAGGGCCACGCAGTTCCGCAGCTTCGTGCGGCAGCTCTACCGCTACGGCTTCCACAAGGTGCCGGGCTGGATCGGCTCGGCTGCGCCGGGCGATGCCGGGGCCTGGCTGCACTACTGCAACCCCTGCTTTCGCCGCGACCGCCCCGACCTCCTGTTCCGCATCCAGCGCCGCAGCGCGGCCAACAGGCAGCGGCCGGCGGGGCGGGCCGGGAGGGCCGCAGGCGCCCGCCCTGCGGCTCCCAGCAGCTGCCCGGGGCGCCGCCGCTGCCGGACGGGCGGCACGGGCGCGCTCGCTTCCAGCCGCTGCGCAGGGAGCGGCCGCCGCTGCCGGCCGGGCGCCCGCCCAGCGGCTTCCTCCTGCTGCACAGGGAGCGGGCGCTGCCGGACGGGCGGGAGCTGCGCAGCCCCCGGCCCGGCCGCCTCCAGCAGCCCCCCGGGGAGCGGCCGCTGCTCGCCCGGCGCCCGCCCTGCGGCTTCCACCTGCTGCACAGGGAGCGCCCGCTGCCGGCCCGGCGGGAGGGGCCGAGCCGCTTCCAGGAGCTCTACGGGGAGCGGCCGCCGCCCGCCCAGCGGCAGGTGCTCGCCATCCCGCCCTGCCGCTTCCTCGGCCTCCACGGCGAGCGGCCGCTGCCGCTCGGGCGGGAGGGGCCCCGCAGCCGCTTGCAGGAGCTCTACGGGGAGCAGCTGCCTCCGGCCGAGCGGGACGTGCTCGCCATGCAGCCCTGCAGCTTCCAGCAGCTCCACAGGGAGCAGCAGCCGCCAGCCTACGAGCCCCGAGGTAGGAAAAGAGTTGTAGCCTTGCTTTTCCAAAAGCTCCTGAAAAGTGACCGTTGCAAGTCGTTTTGCACGAGGCTCTGTCATTCTCGGCCAGAAGTTGTCAAGCCTACTAGGAAGGGCCACCTAGGAGGCCCAAAGATTCTCTGCCTGCTTTTGCTGTGTGCTTCCCGTGCTGTTTGATCCCCAGCAGCACTAGAGCTCTGTGTCCCACAGCCACGTTGCGGGGCCTGACCAATGTGTTTGGATTCCTGCAGCCACCCCGGGCACTTCAGGGCCCAGCGCTGCCGCTGGCAGTGCAGCCTGTGCAGCAGGGACGGCCTCCAGCTCAGCACAGAAGGCACCTGGGCAGGAGGAATGGCCACCAGCAGATCTAGGCCTCGCCGTCGAGAAGATGATTCGGGAGATCAGGAGGTCCCTGTCGGAAAGATCTCCCTCTGCTCAGGTAATTCCATTGGACGGGGATAAAAGGGGCTGGACTGAGAGCTTTTGAACCTTGTTACACGGCTGAGAAGCAAAGGCTTCTTTAGTTGAACTTATTTCATTCTTATGTAGTTATTGAATTTTCTTGGTAAAGAAAGATTTCTAAAAGAGGGGATGAAGAAGAAATGAAGAAGAGGGTTTACTTGCTGGGAAGGAGGAGAAGAGTGTTTGCAGAAGTGGCGCTGAAGGCCAAGTGTCCCGTGCAGGGAGGGCCATGCCAGAGGTGCCTCTGTTGCAGCTGCAGCAGATGTGGGCTGTGCCTCTTTTGGGTGGCAAGGCCAAGGCAAAGCAAGGGCTGGGCTGCAGCTGCTGCTGCTGTGTGAGCCCTGCCGTGCGTGTAGGCGCTGCCAGAGCCGGGGCTGGGGCTGGGCTGCAGCTGCAGCTCTCCGTCCTTTTGCAGATGATTGCACGTGTTGGCCAAAGAATGTCTCTCTTTCTGTTGATGTGCTGACCCATTGCCTGCAGGACATTTGTGATTATGACTCAAGGGGGGAGTGGGATGTTTTGGATTTACCAATACCTTATTCTCAAGTGTCAGGACTTTTGTCTTCTGTAAAGTCACACACAGCAGTTTAGAGAAGCGTTTTCTTCCATAATAAAAGGAAACATTGCGGGCTCGGAACCATCTTTAGAATCTTTAGGGTTCTGATGGACGGGCTATGGCAGAAGAGATGAATATTCTGGAACTGGTCATAGGGAGAATATCTTTGTGTCCCAAGGTAATTTGCTTCCTTGTGGACATTTACTTCCTCAGTGGAATAGAAACACTACTTGGTTGTCTGGCTTTTCCTGTCTTTTGCGTTGTTTTTTTGTCCCTACCCTAAGGATTTACAGATTTTTGCCACTGATCACAAATGTGATCCTGGAAATAGCCTGGCTGCATGTATGTTTGCCTGGCTGGCACACACGGGGCAGCAGCAGAGGGCTCCGAGAAGCAGCACCTTGTGATGATGGCTTGTGTGAGCGGTTGGCTGGGGGTGCTGAGACTGCCAGGCAGAAATGTGTGCTTTGCCTGTGGCTTTGCAGCACACAGGCCTGGGCAGGGCTGGGAGCGAGCTCTGCCCTTGCTGGCAGCCGTGCTGGCAGCAAGGAGAGCCCCTGGCTTTGTGCTGGCTGATTTCTCACAGCTCTGGGATAAGGCAGGGTCAGAGCGTGGGGGCACGTCCCCTCACTTGGGGTCTTCTGGTTTTCTGTGTTCCTCTTTTGTCCCAAAGGTCATTTTGTAAGAGCTTCAGTTTCACCTTGGCCCCCTGAATCCTGACTTTAAAAGGCTTGTCTTGTGAACCGTGGGGGCGGCAGTGTTCCCTCCTCTGTGCTCCATGTCCTTTGGGAGTGGAGAAGGAGAGTTATTGTTTCCCTGATATGATTCCAGCAAAATAGTGAGTGATCTTTGGGTTCCTTTCTTTCTGTTTTTCTGCTCAGGGCAATGTTGGTGGTGCCCCTGATTCTTCAGGAGGGGAGCCTGTGAACAGAGCTGCAGCAGAGGAAGCTTCATCTGGCCCCGAGAGCTGCAGGAACAGTTGCCAGGAGCCCGAGGAGCCTGGTAAGGACAGAGCCCACACTGGTTTAGAGAGCTGGGAGATGGCTGCTCTGAGCAGGGCTGGTGCTTCCTGGTGCCTTGAGTTCAAATCCTGCACTGGCACAGCCTGCCTGAGCCCTGCCCTCCCCGCTTCTGCAGAGGCTCTGACACTGAGTCCTCTGCTGGGGCAAGAGAGCAGGGAATAAACCTGACCTGGTGGGACTTGTGTCACCAAGCCGCGTGTCCCAGTTTGTGCTGAAGTTGCTGGATCAATTTGCTGCAGGCTGCCAGGGGAGGCCAGGCTGAGCCACCCTTGAAGGAGCAGGGGAAAAAAAGAGCAAAAAGTCAGGGTAGAAGTCCAAAGCACTGACTGAATGTACTTACTACCAGTCTGCTGGTATTGGTCGTGCCCCACAAGAAAAACAAGGAGCTGAGCATCAGAGGCCAAGCAATTGAAAAATCACGGTAACTCCAGTAACAAAAGGAAAAGCTTGAATGACCCCTGATTAGGGAGGCCTAAGAGGAGAGAGAGAGCACTGGGGATCCATTCCTTAGCCAAGCTGGTGCAGCCTGCAGGCCTCGTAGGGAGCTCTGTCCCTCCCAGCCCTTCCTGCCAGAGCTGATGGTCGACTTGCAGCAGCTGCTGCTCACTGCAGAGGGCAGGTTGTAGATGCCAGGTAATGGAGCTGGTTCCTGACTCAGCTGCCAGCACCTTCAGCTTCAGCCCTTCCAGTGAGGACTGAGGTCTCTCTGTCAGCCCAGAGAAAGAACAGGGCTGGGCTGCTCTGTGGCAGCTGGGACTGTCTGTGTTTCAAGCTCTCCTGGGTGCCCTTTGCACTGCGGGGGCTGAGACTTTATCGAGATACTTCAATGTTTTGAAACACCCTTTTGAACACTTGGAATGGTCCCTGTTCTTTGAAGGGCAGATTGCTTCCAATTGCCAAGTGAGAGTGTGCCTTTCAGGCCATCTTTGACAGCCCCTGGTAGAAGGACAATTGCTGCCCAAGGGAAAGGTGCAGAAGGGCCAATATTGACTGAGCGTTCCCTTTGCTTCCCAGATGCCATGTGAGCAACATCTGCAGGAGGGCTGCCCTGCATGGCAGGAAGAGACAGGGGAGAGCCTGTGACCATCGGGCAGGTAGAACTCCTCTGTTTGTAAATATGTTTATAGATTTCTACGGTTCTATTTAGTAGTGGTTAAAGTTCCATTTGTAGATGATAGTGTTCTATTTATATGGACATATATGGATAGATCTGTATAGTTAAATGTGGATATGTATAGAGATGGGATATAATTATATTTTATTATATATTTACATTTATAGATTTTCAGAGTTAGATTTTTATATGTCTAGAGTAAAAAATATGTATATATCTATGAAGTTACATTTATAAATATGTATAGTTACATAGTAAGAGGAATAGGAATGTTTAGATGGAGAGATTGATGGATAGGTTGCTGTTGGTGTAGGCCTAGGCTGCATTTTTAGCTCTTTCCCCCCTGGGCTGCCTTTTTCACCTCTTGCTTTTCCCCCGGTGCCCCCTGTGTGCCCTGTCCCTGTGCTGGGTGCGAGCTGGCGGCCGGGCCGGGCGCAGCAGCACTTGCAGCCCCGGCTGTCCCTGGAGCGGTGGGAGCTGCCGCTGGCCCCAGGCACTGTCCCCTGAGGAGCTGCGGAAGGACGGTGAGACACAGGGGGCTGAGGGGGCGCTGGCGCTGAAGGGACGCTGACCCTGAGCTGCTGCTGGGGCTGAGGGCTGTGGGGCAGCCGAGGGCCATGGTGGCACTGAGGTGACAGGGAAGTGGCACAGGCTGCGTTTCTCGGGGGACGGGATGGCTCAGAAGGGACTGAGGGGGGGTGAGGGGACTGTGAGGGGCTGAAGAAACTCAAGGGGGCTGGGGCTTCACCGAGAGCATGGCGGGGCTGAGGGGATGGAGGGGGCCAGCAGGGAGCACAGAGGGCTCCGGGACTGCAGCTCTGCCAGGCCTTGGAAGCAATTCCAGAGCCTCCACTTTTGCCACAGCTGCCAGGAAGACCTTGAGGACAGCCGCAGACTGACGGGAGGCAGCAGGGAGGAGCTGCAGGCCAGCAGCAAGAGCAGTGAAGGGGGACGTGCTGCTGCCAGCCTGGAGAGAGCCCGGGTGAGGCCACAGGCCCGGGGAGGCAGGCTGGGGCTGAGGCTGCCGTGGGCCGTGGCCGTGGGCACTGCCCGGCGGGGCAGGAGCGGGCCCTGCCCGTGCTGGGGCTGCTCAGCGCAGCTGCCCCGGCTGGCACAGGGGCTGTCCTTGGGCAAGGCAGCTGTGCCGGCAGGGCCCGGGAGCTGTGCCGGCTCTGCCGGGCTGCCGGGGCTGCGGGACAGTCCCGCCGCGGCTGCGCTCACCGCAGCCTGGCCCGCTCGGCCGCTTTCTCTTTCCCACCCTGCTGGG
>NW_022148390.1:0-24388 GCF_901933205.1 Camarhynchus parvulus
TGCCAGCAGGTCCTACAATCTGCCATCAGGACTGGGGCTGGTGACTTTTGTTTCCAGAGGGAAGCGGCCTTTTTATATGTTTGGGGGCCTCTGGTTTTAGAAGCGGCCTGGCTCCTGAAAATCGGCGATAGGCAGGATGCCTCCCCAGACAAGCTGGCACCAGTGCCAACTCAGGCTGGTTTTTATTGCACCAATGGGTCCTTCAATCTGCCATAAAGAACTGGGGCTGGTGACTTTTGTTTCAGAGGGAAAGGCCCGGTTTATGTGTTTGGGGGCCTGTGGCCCAGAGTGGCTTGACTGGCTCCTGAAAATGCGATGCGGCGGATGCCTCCCAGGACCCAAGCTGGCACCAGTGCCAACTCGGGCTGGTTTTGATAGTGCCAACGAGTCCTACAATCTGCCATCAGGGACTGGGGCTGGTGACTTTGTTTCTCAGAGGAAAGCCGTTGTATATGTTTGAGGGCCCTGTGGCCCAGCGTGGCGGGTGACTCCTGAAAATCGCGATAGGCAGGATGCCTCCCAGACCCAAGATGGCACCAGTGCCAACTAGGGCTGGTTTTGTTAGTGCCAGCGAGTCCTACAATCTGCCATCACGAAGGGGGCTGGTGACTTTTGTTTCAGAGGGAAATGCCGGTTTTATATGTTTGGGGGCCTGTGGCCCCGAGTGGCGGCTGGCTCTTGAAAATCAGCGATCATGGGATGCCTCCCAGACCCAAGCTGGCACCAGTGCCAACTCGGGCTGGTTTGTAGGTGCCAGCGGAGTCCTACAATCTGCCATAAAGAAGCGGGGCTGGTGACTTTTGTTTCCCGGGGAAGGCGGTGTATATGTTTTGGGGCCCTGTGGCCCAGCGTGGCGTTCTGACTCCTGAAAATCCAGCGATAGGCAGGATGCCTCCCAGACCCAAGCTGGCACCAGTGCCAACTCGGGCTGGTTTGATAGTGCCAACGAGGTCCCTACAATCTGCCATGAGGAAAGGGGCTGGTGACTTCGTTTCAGAGGAAAGGCCCGTGGTTTATGTTTGGGGGCCATAGGCCTGGAGAGGCCCGGCTGGCTCCTGAAAATCAGCGATATGCAGGATGCCTCCCAGACCCAAGCTGGCCCCAGTGCCAACTTCGGGCTGGTTTGACAGTGCCAACGGAGTCCTACAATCTGCCATCAGGAACTGGGGCTGGTGACTTTTGTTTCCCAGGGAAAGGCCCTTTGAATATGTTTGGGGGCCCTCTGGCCGGAGTAGCCCTGCTGGATCCTGAAAATCAGCGATCGCAGGATGCCTCTCAGACCCAAGCTGGCCCCAGTGCCAACTTCGGGCTGGTTTGATAGTGCCAATGGAGTCCTTCAATCTGCCATCAGGGAACTGGGGCTGGTGACTTTTGTTTCAGAGGGAAAGACCCGTTTTTATATGTTTGGGGGCCTGTGGCCGGAGTGCCGGCTGGCTCCTGAAAACCTGCGATGCGCAGGATGCCTCCCAGACCCAAGCTGGCACCAGTGCCAGCTTCGGGCTGGTTTGATAGTGCCAGCGAGGTCCTACAATCTGCCATAAGGGCCAGGGGCTGGTGAGTTTTGTTTCAGAGGGGAAGGGCGGGTTTATGTTTTGGGGCCAGAGTGGCGGGTGGCTCCTGAAAATCGCGATAGGCAGGATGCCTCCCAGACCCAAGCTGGCACCAGTGCCAACTTCGGGCTGGTTTGATAGTGCCAGCGGAGTCCCACAATCTGCCATCAGGGGACTGGGGCTGGTGAGTTTTTGTTTCTCGAGGGAAAAGGCCGTTGTATATGTTTTGGGGCCTGGCGTGGCGGCTGGCTCCTGAAAATCCGGCGATAGGCAGGATGCCTCCCAGACCCAAGCTGGCACCAGTGCCAACTTCGGGCTGGTTTGATAGTGCCATGGAGTCCTACAATCTGCCATCAGGGGACTGGGGCTGGTGACTTTTGTTTCCTGGGGGGCGGCCGACCGTTGTATATGTTTCCTGCCCTGTGGCCCGGCGTAGCGGACTGGCTCCTGAAAATCGCGATAGGCAGGATGCCTCCCAGACCCAAGCTGGCACCAGTGCCAACTTCGGGCTGGTTTGATAGTGCCAGCGAGTCCCACAATCTGCCATCAAGGAAGGGGGCTGGTGAGTTTTGTTTCAGAGGAAAGGCCCGTGGAATTTGTTTGGGGACATAGGCCTGCAGAGGCGGCTGGCTCCTGAAAATCCAGCGATAGGCAGGATGCCTCCCAGACCCAAGCTGGCACCAGTGCCGACTCGGGCTGGTTTGTTAGTGCCAGCGGAGTCCTACAATCTGCCATCAGGGACTGGGGCTGGTGACTTTTGTTTCAGAGGAAAGGCCGTGGAATATGTTTGGGGGCCTGTGGCCTGAAGTGGCGGCTGGCTCCTGAAAATCAGCGATACGCAGGATGCCTCCCCAGACCCAAGCTGGCACCAGTGCCAGCTTCGGGGCTGGTTTGTTAGTGCCAATGGAGTCCTACAATCTGCCATCAGGGACTGGGGCTGGTGAGTTTTGTTTCAGGGGAAGGCCCGTTGTTTATGTTTGGGGCCCTGTGGCCGGCGTGGCGGGTGACTCCTGAAAATCCGCGATAGGCAGGATGCCTCTCAGACCCAAGCCAGCACCAGTGCCAACTTCGGGCTGGTTTGATAGTGCCAGCGAGTCCCTACACTCTGCCATCAGGGAAAGGGGCTGGTGACTTCTGTTTCAGAGGGAAAGGCCCGTGGAATAGGTTTGGGGGCCTGTGGACGGGGTGGCTGGCTGGCTCCTGAAATCAGCGGTACAGAGGATGCCTCCCAGACCCAAGCTGGCACCAGTGCCAACTCGGGCTGGTTTGATAGATGCCAACGGAGTCCTACAATCTGCCATAAGAACCAGGGCTGGTGGCTTTTTTTTTTCCCAGGAAAGGCCGTTGTTTATGTTTGGGGGCCTGTGGCCGGAGGTGGCAGGTTGGCTCCTGAAAATCAGCGAGAGGCAGGATGCCTCCCAGACCCAAGCTGGCACCAGTGCCAACTTCGGGCTGGTTTGATAGTGCCCACAGGTCCCACAATCTGCCATCAGGAACTGGGGCTGGTGACTTCTGTTTCAGAGGGAAAGGCCGTTGTTTTATGTTTGGGGGCCTGTGGCCGGTGGCGGCTGGCTCCTGAAAAATCCGATACGCAGGATGCCTCCAAGACCCAAGCTGGCACCAGTGCCAACTCTGGCTGGTTTGTTAGTGCCAACAGTTCTACAATCTGCCATCAGGACGGGGTCTGGTGACTTTTGTTTCCCAGGGAAAGCGGCGGTTATTTATGTTTGGGGCCTGTGGCCAGAGTGGCGGCTGGCTCCTGAAAATCGCGATAGGCAGGATGCCTCCCAGACAAGCTGGCACCAGTGCCAACTTCGGGCTGGTTTGATGGTGCCAGCGAGGTCCTACAATCTGCCATAAAGAACCAGGGCTGGTGAGTTTTTTGTTTCAGGAGGAAAGGGCCTGACTTTTGTTTGGGCCCTCTGGAAGACAGGCTCCTGAAAATCCGCGATAGGCAGGATGCCTCCCAGACCCAAGCTGGCACCAGTGCCAACTCGGGCTGGTTTGATAGTGCCAATGGTCCTACAATCTGCCATCAAAAACCTGGGCTGCTGAGTTTTTTTCAGAAGGAAAGTGCGGTTGTTTTTGTTTGGGGCCTCTGGCGGCTGGCTCCTGAAAATCAGCGATGCATGCAGGATGCCTCCCAGACCCTAAGCTGACACCAGTGCCAACTTCGGGCTGGTTTGATAGTGCCAACGGGTCCTACAATTTGCCATCAGGAACTGGGGCTGGTGAGTTTTGTTTCAGAGGGGAAAGGCCCGTGGAATATGTTTGGGGGCCTGTGGCCCGGGTGGCGGCTGGCTCCTGAAAATCCAGCGATGCATGGGATGCCTCCCAGACCCAAGCTGGCACCAGTGCCAACTCGGGCTGGTTTGATAGTGCCAGCGAGGTCCTACAATCTGCCATCAGGGACTGGGGCTGGTGAGTTTTGTTTCAGGGGAAAGGCCGTTGTATATGTTTGGGGCCCTGTGGCCCAGGGTAGCGGCTGGCTCCTGAAAAATCAGCGATAGGCAGGATGCCTCCCAGACCCAAGCTGACACCAGTGCCAGCTTCGGGCTGGTTTGATAGTGCCAACGAGTCCTACAATCTGCCATCAGGGAAAGGGGCTGGTGACTTCTGTTTCAGAGGGAAAGGCCCGTTGAATAGGTTTGGGGGCCTGTGGCCGGGGTGGCTGGCTGGCTCCTGAAAATCAGCGGTACAGGGGATGCCTCCCAGACCCAAGCTGGCACCAGTGCCAACTTCGGGCTGGTTTGATAGTGCCAACGAGTCCTACAATCTGCCATAAGGAACGGGGCTGGTGGCTTTTGTTTCAGAGGAAAGGCCGTTGTTTTAGTTTGGGGGGCCTGTGGCCCGGGTGGCAGCTGGCTCCTGAAAATCAGCGAGAGGCAGGATGCCTCCCAGACCCAAGCTGGCACCAGTGCCAGCTTCGGGCTGGTTTGATAGTGCCACGAGTCCCACAATCTGCCATCAGGAACTGGGGCTGGTGACTTTTGTTTCAGAGGGAAAGCCCGTTGAATATGTTTGGGGGCCTGTGGCCCAGAGTGGCGGCTGGCTCCTGAAAATCCAGCGATCATGGGATGCCTCCCAGACCCAAGCTGGCACCAGTGCCAGCTTCGGGCTGGTTTGATAGTGCCAATGGAGGTCCCACAATCTGCCATCAGGACCGGGGCTGGTGACTTTTTGTTTCAGAGGGAAAGGCCGGTTTTTATGTTTGGGGCCTGTGGCCCAGTGGTGGCGGCTGGCTCCTGAAAATCGCGATAGGCAGGATGCCTCCCAGACCCAAGCTGGCACCAGTGCCAGCTTCGGGCTGGTTTGATAGGTGCCAGTGAGTCCCACAATCTGCCATCAGGGACTGGGGCTGGTGAGTTTTTGTTTCAGAGGAAAGCCCGTGGTTTATGTTTGGGGGCCATAGCCCGGCAGAGGCGGCTGGCTCCTGAAAATCGCGATAGGCAGGATGCCTCCCAGACCCAAGCTGGCACCAGTGCCAACTTCGGGCTGGTTTGTTAGTGCCAGCGAGTCCCACAATCTGCCATCAGGAACTGGGGCTGGTGACTTTGTTTCTCGGGAAGGCCCGTTTATATGTTTGGGGGCCTGGGCCCTGGTGGCGGCTGGCTCCTGAAAATCGCGATCGCAGGATGCCTCCCAGACCCAAGCTGGCACCAGTGCCAACTTCGGGCTGGTTTGATGGAGTGCCAATGGAGTCCCTACAATCTGCCATCAGGACGGGGCTGGTGACTTTTGTTTCAGGGGAAGGCCGTTGTTTATATGTTTGGGGGCCTGTGGCCCGGAGTGGCGGCTGGCTCCTGAAAATCAGCGTCATGGGATGCCTCCCAGACCCCAAGCTGGCACCAGTGCCAACGGGCTGGTTTGATAGTGCCAATGAGTCCCACAATCTGCCATCAGGGACCGGGGCTGGTGACTTTTGTTTCAGAGGGAAAGGCCCGTTGTGTTTATGTTTGGGGCCATAGGCCTGGTGGCGGCTGGCTCCTGAAAATCAGCGATAGGCAGGATGCCTCCCAGACCCAAGCTGGCACCAGTGCCAGCTTCGGGCTGGTTTGATAGTGCCAGCGGAGTCCCACAATCTGCCATCAAGGACCGGGGCTGGTGACTTTTGTTTCAGAGGGAAAGGCCCGTTGTTTATGTTTGGGGGCCTGTGGCCTGGAGTGGCGGCTGGCTCCTGAAAATCAGCGATAGGCAGGATGCCTCCCAGACCCAAGCTGGCACCAGTGCCAACTTCGGGGCTGGTTTGATAGTGCCAATGAGGTCCCACAATCTGCCATCAGGGACCGGGGGCTGGTGACTTTTGTTTCAGAGGGGAAAGGCCGTTGTTTATGTTTGGGGCCATAGGGCGAGGTGGCGGACTGGCTCCTGAAAATCCGCGATAGGCAGGATGCCTCCCAGACCCAAGCTGGCACCAGTGCCAGCTTCGGGCTGGTTTGATAGTGCCAGCGAGGTCCCACAATCTGCCATCAGGACTGGGGGCTGGTGACTTTTTGTTTCAGAGGAAAGGCCCGTGGAATATGTTTGGGGCCCTGTGGCCTGGTGTGGCCGGCTGGCTCCTGAAAATCCGCGATAGGCAGGATGCCTCCCAGACCCAAGCTGGCACCAGTGCCAACTTCGGGCTGGTTTGATAGTGCCAGCGGAGTCCCACAATCTGCCATCAGGGACCGGGGCTGGTGACTTTTTGTTTCAGAGGAAAAGGCCGTTGTTTATGTTTGGGGGCCTGTGGCCTGGAGTGGCAACTGGCTCCTGAAAATCTTGCGATAGGCAGGATGCCTCCCAGACCCAAGCTGGCACCAGTGCCAACTTCGGGCTGGTTTGATAGTGCCAGCGGGTCCTACAATCTGCCATCAAGGACCGGGGCTGGTGAGTTTTTGTTTCAGAGGAAAGGCCCGTTGTTTATGTTTGGGGGCCTAGGCCTGGAGTGGCGGCTGGCTCCTGAAAATCAGCGATAGGCAGGATGCCTCCCAGACCCAAGCTGGCACCAGTGCCAACTCGGGCTGGTTTGATAGTGCCAGTGGAGTCCCACAATCTGCCATCAAAGAACCGGGGCTGGTGACTTTTTTGTTTCAGAGGAAAGGCCCGTTGTTTATGTTTGGGGCCTAGGCCTGGAGGTGGCGGCTGGCTCCTGAAAATCAGCGATAGGCAGGATGCCTCCCAGACCCAAGCTGGCACCAGTGCCAACTTCGGGCTGGTTTGATAGTGCCAGCGAGTCCCACAATCTGCCATCAAGGACCGGGGCTGGTGAGTTTTTTTTTCAGAGGGAAAGGCCGGTTGTTTATGTTTGGGGGGGGGCGGGTGGCGGCTGGCTCCTGAAAATCCAGCGATCGCATGGGATGCCTCCCAGACCCAAGCTGGCACCAGTGCCAACTCGGGCTGGTTTGATAGTGCCAGCGAGGTCCCACAATCTGCCATCAGGAACGGGGCTGGTGAGTTTTGTTTCAGAGGAAAAGGCCCGTTGTTTATGTTTGGGGCCTGTGGCCCGAGTGGCGGCTGGCTCCTGAAAATCAGCGATACGCGGGATGCCTCCCAGACCCAAGCTGGCACCAGTGCCAACTTCGGGCTGGTTTGATAGTGCCAGCGAGTCCCACAATCTGCCATCAAGGACCCTGGGGCTGGTGACTTTTTGTTTCAGAGGAAAAGGCCGTTGTTTATGTTTGGGGCCCTGTGCCCGGAGTGGCGGCTGGCTCCTGAAAATCGCGATAGGCAGGGATGCCTCCCAGACCCAAGCTGGCACCAGTGCCAACTCGGGCTGGTTTGATAGTGCCAGCGAGTCCCCACAATCTGCCATCAGGACCGGGGCTGGTGACTTTTGTTTCAGAGGAAAGGCCCGTTGTTTATGTTTGGGGCCATGGCCCGGGTGGCCGGCTGGCTCCTGAAAATCCGCGATAGGCAGGATGCCTCCCAGACCCAAGCTGGCACCAGTGCCAACTTCGGGCTGGTTTGATAGTGCCAACGAGTCCCACAATCTGCCATCAGGACCGGGGCTGGTGAGTTTTGTTTCAGAGGGAAAGGCCGTTGTTTATGTTTGGGGGCCTGTGCCCGGGGTGGCTGGCTGGCTCCTGAAAATCCAGCGATACGCGGGATGCCTCCCAGACCCAAGCTGGCACCAGTGCCAACTCGGGCTGGTTTGATAGTGCCAGCGAGGTCCCACAATCTGCCATCAAGGGACGGGGCTGGTGACTTTTTGTTTCCCAGGTAAAAGGCCCGTTGTTTATGTTTGGGGGCCTGTGGCCGGGTGGCTTGACTGGCTCCTGAAAATCCAGCGAGAGGCAGGATGCCTCCCAGACCCAAGCTGGCACCAGTGCCAACTCGGGCTGGTTTGATAGTGCCAACGGAGTCCCACAATCTGCCATCAGGACCGGGGCTGGTGACTTTTTGTTTCAGAGGGAAAGGCCCGTTGTTTATGTTTTGGGGCCATAGGCCCCGGGTGGCCGGCTGGCTCCTGAAAATCCGCGTCGCATGGGATGCCTCCCAGACCCAAGCTGGCACCAGTGCCAGCTTCGGGCTGGTTTGATAGTGCCAGCGAGGTCCCACAATCTGCCATCAAGGACCGGGGCTGGTGACTTTTTGTTTCAGAGGAAAGGCCGTTGTTTTATGTTTGGGGCCATAGGCCGGGTGGCCGGCTGGCTCCTGAAAATCGCGATCACGCGGGATGCCTCCCAGACCCAAGCTGGCACCAGTGCCAACTTCGGGCTGGTTTGATAGTGCCAGCGGGTCCCACAATCTGCCATCAGGACGGGGCTGGTGAGTTTTGTTTCAGAGGAAAGGCCGTTGTTTTATGTTTGGGGGCCTGTGCCCCGAGTGGCGGCTGGCTCCTGAAAATCAGCGATCGCAGGATGCCTCCCAGACCCAAGCTGGCACCAGTGCCAACTCGGGCTGGTTTGATAGTGCCAACAGGTCCCCAATCTGCCATGTGGGGACCGGGGCTGGTGACTTTGTTTCAGAGGGAAAGGCCGTTGTTTATGTTTGGGGCCATAGGCCGGGTGGCGGCTGGCTCCTGAAAATCCCAGCGTCGCATGGGATGCCTCCCAGACCCAAGCTGGCACCAGTGCCAACTTCGGGCTGGTTTGATAGTGTTCCCACAATCTGCCATCAGGACCGGGCTGGTGACTTTTGTTTCAGAGGGAAAGGCCCGTTGTTTATGTTTGGGGGCCATAGGCCTGGGTGGCGGCTGGCTCCTGAAAATCAGCGTCGCGCAGGATGCCTCCCAGACCCAAGCTGGCACCAGTGCCAACTCGGGCTGGTTTGATAGTGCCAGCGGGTCCCACAATCTGCCATCAGGACCGGGGCTGGTGACTTTTTGTTTCAGAGGGAAAGGCCCGTTGTTTATGTTTGGGGGCCCATAGGCCCGGGTGGCGGCTGGCTCCTGAAAATCCAGCGTCGCGGGATGCCTCCCAGACCCAAGCTGGCACCAGTGCCAACTCGGGCTGGTTTGATAGTGCCAACGAGGTCCCACAATCTGCCATCAGGACCGGGGCTGGTGAGTTTTTGTTTCAGAGGGAAAGGCCCGTTTGTTTATGTTTGGGGGCCATAGGCCCGGTGGCGGCTGGCTCCTGAAAATCAGCGATCGCGGGATGCCTCCCAGACCCAAGCTGGCACCAGTGCCAACTCGGGCTGGTTTGATAGTGCCAGCGGAGTCCCACAATCTGCCATCAAGGACCGGGGCTGGTGACTTTTTGTTTCAGAGGGAAAGGCCCGTTGTTTATGTTTGGGGGCCATAGGCGGGTGGCGGCTGGCTCCTGAAAATCAGCGATAGCGCGGGATGCCTCCCAGACCCAAGCTGGCACCAGTGCCAACTCGGGCTGGTTTGATAGTGCCAACAGGTCCCACAATCTGCCATCAAGGACCGGGGCTGGTGACTTTTTGTTTCAGAGGGGAAGGCCCGTTGTTTATGTTTGGGGGCCTAGGCCCGGAGTGGCGGCTGGCTCCTGAAAATCCAGCGATCGCAGGATGCCTCCCAGACCCAAGCTGGCACCAGTGCCAACTCGAGGCTGGTTTGATAGTGCCAGCGGAGTCCCACAATCTGCCATCAGGACCGGGGCTGGTGACTTTTTGTTTCAGAGGGAAAGGCCCGTTGTTTATGTTTGGGGGCCTAGGCCGGGTGGCGGCTGGCTCCTGAAAATCCAGCGATCGCGGGATGCCTCCCAGACCCAAGCTGGCACCAGTGCCAACTTCGGGCTGGTTTGATAGTGCCACGGGTCCCACAATCTGCCATCAGGACGGGGCTGGTGAGTTTTGTTTCAGAGGGAAAGGCCCGTTGTTTATGTTTGGGGGCCATAGGCCGGGTGGCGGCTGGCTCCTGAAAATCCAGCGATCGCAGGATGCCTCCCAGACCCAAGCTGGCACCAGTGCCAACTCGGGCTGGTTTGATAGTGCCAACGGGTCCCACAATCTGCCATCAAGGACGGGGCTGGTGACTTTTGTTTCAGAGGGAAAGGCCGTTGTTTATGTTTTGGGGCCATAGGCCCGGAGTGGCGGCTGGCTCCTGAAAATCCAGCGATCACGCGGGATGCCTCCCAGACCCAAGCTGGCACCAGTGCCAACTCGGGCTGGTTTGATAGTGCCAGCGGAGGTCCCACAATCTGCCATCAAGGACCGGGGCTGGTGACTTTTTTTTTTCAGAGGGAAAGGCCGTTTGTTTATGTTTGGGGGCCTGTGGCCGGGGTGGCGGCTGGCTCCTGAAAATCCAGCGATCGCAGGATGCCTCCCAGACCCAAGCTGGCACCAGTGCCAACTTCGGGCTGGTTTGATAGTGCCAGCAGGTCCCACAATCTGCCATCAAGGACGGGGCTGGTGACTTTTGTTTCAGAGGGAAAGGCCGTTGTTGTTTATGTTTTGGGGGCCTAGGCCGGGGTGGCCGGCTGGCTCCTGAAAATCCAGCGATCGCAGGATGCCTCCCAGACCCAAGCTGGCACCAGTGCCAACTCGGGCTGGTTTGATAGTGCCAGCGGAGTCCCACAATCTGCCATCAGGACCGGGGCTGGTGAGTTTTGTTTCAGAGGAAAGGCCGTTGTTTATGTTTGGGGCCATAGGCCGGGAGTGGCGGCTGGCTCCTGAAAATCAGCGATACGCAGGATGCCTCCCAGACCCAAGCTGGCACCAGTGCCAACTTCGGGCTGGTTTGATAGTGCCAGCGGGTCCCACAATCTGCCATCAAGGACCGGGGCTGGTGACTTTTTGTTTCAGAGGGAAAGGCCCGTTGTTTTATGTTTGGGGGCCATAGGCCGAGGTGGCGGCTGGCTCCTGAAAATCCAGCGATCGCAGGATGCCTCCCAGACCCAAGCTGGCACCAGTGCCAACTCGGGCTGGTTTGATAGTGTGCCAGCGAGTCCCACAATCTGCCATCAGGACCGGGGCTGG
This sequence comes from Camarhynchus parvulus, assembly GCF_901933205.1. Taxonomy (NCBI): domain Eukaryota; kingdom Metazoa; phylum Chordata; class Aves; order Passeriformes; family Thraupidae; genus Camarhynchus; species Camarhynchus parvulus. The sequence continues at coordinate 10,914 of NW_022148390.1, forward strand.
TGAGTTTTGTTTCAGAGGGAAAGGCCCGTTGTTTATGTTTTGGGGCCATAGGCCGGAGTGGCGGCTGGCTCCTGAAAATCCGCGATCGCAGGATGCCTCCCAGACCCAAGCTGGCACCAGTGCCAACTCGGGCTGGTTTGATAGTGCCAGCGGAGGTCCCACAATCTGCCATCAAGGACCGGGGCTGGTGAGTTTTTGTTTCAGAGGGAAAGGCCCGTTGTTTATGTTTTGGGGCCATAGGCGGGGAGTGGCGGCTGGCTCCTGAAAATCCAGCGATCGCGGGATGCCTCCCAGACCCAAGCTGGCACCAGTGCCCAACTCGGGCTGGTTTGATAGTGCCAGCGGGTCCCACAATCTGCCATCAGGGACCGGGGCTGGTGAGTTTTGTTTCAGAGGGAAAGGCCCGTTGTTTATGTTTGGGGGCCATAGGCCCGGGTGGCGGCTGGCTCCTGAAAATCCAGCGATCGCAGGATGCCTCCCAGACCCAAGCTGGCACCAGTGCCAACTTCGGGCTGGTTTGATAGTGCCAGCGGAGTCCCACAATCTGCCATCAAGGACGGGGCTGGTGAGTTTTGTTTCAGAGGGAAAGGCCCGTTGTTTATGTTTGGGGGCCATAGGCCGGGTGGCGGCTGGCTCCTGAAAATCGCGATACATGCAGGATGCCTCCCAGACCCAAGCTGGCACCAGTGCCAACTTCGGGCTGGTTTGATAGTGCCAGCGGAGTCCCACAATCTGCCATCAAGGACCGGGGCTGGTGAGTTTTGTTTCAGAGGGAAAGGCCCGTTGTTTATGTTTGGGGGCCTAGGCCGGGTGGCGGCTGGCTCCTGAAAATCAGCGATCGCAGGATGCCTCCCAGACCCAAGCTGGCACCAGTGCCAACTCGGGCTGGTTTGATAGTGCCAGCGAGGTCCCACAATCTGCCATCAGGACCGGGGCTGGTGAGTTTTGTTTCAGAGGGAAAGGCCCGTTGTTTATGTTTGGGGGCCATAGGCCCGGAGTGGCGGCTGGCTCCTGAAAATCAGCGATGCAGGATGCCTCCCAGACCCAAGCTGGCACCAGTGCCAACTTCGGGCTGGTTTGATAGTGCCAACGAGGTCCCACAATCTGCCATCAGGGACCGGGGCTGGTGAGTTTTTGTTTCAGAGGGAAAAGGCCGTTGTTTATGTTTGGGGGCCATAGGCCGGAGTGGCGGCTGGCTCCTGAAAATCCAGCGATCACATGCAGGATGCCTCCCAGACCCAAGCTGGCACCAGTGCCAACTCGGGCTGGTTTGATAGTGCCAACGGAGTCCCACAATCTGCCATCAGGGACCGGGGCTGGTGACTTTTGTTTCAGAGGAAAGGCCCGTTGTTTATGTTTGGGGGCCATAGGCCGAGGTGGCGGCTGGCTCCTGAAAATCCAGCGATCGCAGGATGCCTCCCAGACCCAAGCTGGCACCAGTGCCAACTCGGGCTGGTTTGATAGTGCCAGCGAGGTCCCACAATCTGCCATCAGGGACCGGGGCTGGTGACTTTTGTTTCAGAGGGAAAGGCCCGTTGTTTATGTTTGGGGCCATAGGCCGGAGTGGCCAACTGGCTCCTGAAAATCCAGCGATCATGGGATGCCTCCCAGACCCAAGCTGGCACCAGTGCCAACTCGGGCTGGTTTGATAGTGCCAGCAGGTCCCACAATCTGCCATCAGGAACCGGGGCTGGTGACTTTTTGTTTCAGAGGGAAAGCCCGTTGTTTATGTTTGGGGGCCTGTAGGCCGGAGTGGCGGCTGGCTCCTGAAAATCAGCGATGCGCGGGATGCCTCCCAGACCCAAGCTGGCACCAGTGCCAACTCGGGCTGGTTTGATAGTGCCAGCAGGTCCCACAATCTGCCATCAGGGACCGGGGCTGGTGAGTTTTGTTTCAGAGGGGGAAAGGCCCGTTGTTGTTTATGTTTGGGGCCATAGGCCCCGGGTGGCCGGCTGGCTCCTGAAAATCCGCGATAGGCGGGATGCCTCCCAGACCCAAGCTGGCACCAGTGCCAACTTCGGGCTGGTTTGATAGTGCCAACAGGTCCCACAATCTGCCATCAGGACCGGGGCTGGTGACTTTTTGTTTCAGAGGGAAAGGCCCGTTGTTTTATGTTTGGGGGCCTGTAGGCCGGGGTGGCGGCTGGCTCCTGAAAATCCAGCGATCGCATCAGGATGCCTCCCAGACCCAAGCTGGCACCAGTGCCAACTTCGGGCTGGTTTGATAGTGCCAACGGAGTCCCACAATCTGCCATCAGGACCGGGGCTGGTGAGTTTTGTTTCAGAGGGAAAGGCCGTTGTTTATGTTTGGGGGCCTGTAGCCCGGGTGGCGGCTGGCTCCTGAAAATCGCGATAGGCAGGATGCCTCCCAGACCCAAGCTGGCACCAGTGCCAACTTCGGGCTGGTTTGATAGTGCCAGCGAGGTCCCACAATCTGCCATCAAGGACCGGGGCTGGTGAGTTTTGTTTCAGAGGGAAAGGCCCGTTGTTTATGTTTGGGGGCCATAGGCCTGAGGTGGCCGGCTGGCTCCTGAAAATCCAGCGATTTGCAGGATGCCTCCCAGACCCAAGCTGGCACCAGTGCCAACTCGGGCTGGTTTGATAGTGCCAACGGAGTCCCACAATCTGCCATCAGGACTGGGGCTGGTGACTTTTTGTTTCAGAGGGAAAAGGCCGTTGTTTATGTTTGGGGCCTGTGGCCCGGAGTGGCCGGCTGGCTCCTGAAAATCAGCGATCATGGGATGCCTCCCAGACCCAAGCTGGCACCAGTGCCAACTCGGGCTGGTTTGATAGTGCCAACGGAGTCCCACAATCTGCCATCAGGAACTGGGGCTGGTGAGTTTTGTTTCAGAGGGAAAGGCCCGTTTTTTATGTTTGGGGGCCTGTGGCCCAGAGTGGCGGCTGGCTCCTGAAAATCCAGCGATCGCCAGGATGCCTCCCAGACCCAAGCTGGCACCAGTGCCAACTTCGGGCTGGTTTGATAGTGCCAGCGGAGTCCCACAATCTGCCATCAAGGACTGGGGCTGGTGAGTTTTGTTTCTCTGGGAAAGGCCCGTTGTTTATGTTTGGGGGCCCTGTGGCCCGGGTGGCGGCTGGCTCCTGAAAATCCAGCGATACGGCAGGATGCCTCCCAGACCCAAGCTGGCACCAGTGCCAGCTTCGGGCTGGTTTGATAGTGCCAACGGAGTCCCACAATCTGCCATCAAGGACCGGGGCTGGTGAGTTTTTGTTTCAGAGGAAAGGCCCGTTGTTTATGTTTGGGGGCCATAGGCCTGGAGTGGCGGCTGGCTCCTGAAAATCAGCGATAGGCGGGATGCCTCCCAGACCCAAGCTGGCACCAGTGCCAACTCGGGCTGGTTTGTTAGTGCCAACGAGGTCCCACAATCTGCCATCAGGGACCGGGGCTGGTGACTTTTTGTTTCAGAGGGAAAGGCCCGTTGTTTATGTTTGGGGGCCATGGCCCTGGGTGGCGGCTGGCTCCTGAAAATCCAGCGATCGCAGGATGCCTCCCAGACCCAAGCTGGCACCAGTGCCAACTCGGGCTGGTTTGATAGTGCCAGCGGAGGTCCCACAATCTGCCATCAGGACCGGGGCTGGTGAGTTTTGTTTCAGAGGGAAAGGGCCGTTGTTTATGTTTGGGGGCCTAGGCCGGGTGGCGGCTGGCTCCTGAAAATCCCGCGATACGCAGGATGCCTCCCAGACCCAAGCTGGCACCAGTGCCAACTAGGGCTGGTTTGATAGTGCCAGCGGGTCCCACAATCTGCCATCAGGACCGGGGCTGGTGAGTTTTGTTTCAGAGGGAAAAGGCCGTTGTTTATGTTTGGGGGGCCATAGGCCGGGGTGGCGGCTGGCTCCTGAAAATCCCGCGATAGGCAGGATGCCTCCCAGACCCAAGCTGGCACCAGTGCCAACTCGGGCTGTTTTGATAGTGCCAATGGAGTCCCACAATCTGCCATGAGGGACTGGGGCTGGTGACTTTTTGTTTCAGAGGAAAGGCCGTTGTTTATGTTTGGGGCCTGTGGCCGGGTAGCGGGTGACTGGCTCCTGAAAATCGCGATAGGCAGGATGCCTCCCAGACCCAAGCTGGCCCCAGTGCCAACTCGGGCTGGTTTGATAGTGCCAACGAGGTCCCACAATCTGCCATCAGGGACCGGGGCTGGTGAGTTTTGTTTCAGAGGAAAGGCCCGACTGTTATGTTTTGGGGCCTAGGCCCGGAGTGGCGGCTGGCTCCTGAAAATCGCGATAGGCAGGATGCCTCCCAGACCCAAGCTGGCACCAGTGCCAACTTCGGGCTGGTTTGATAGTGCCAATGAGGTCCCACAATCTGCCATCAAGGACCGGGGCTGGTGAGTTTTGTTTCAGAGGGAAAGGCCCGTTGTTTATGTTTTGGGGCCATAGGCCTGGTGGCGGCTGGCTCCTGAAAATCCCGCGATACGCAGGATGCCTCCCAGACCCAAGCTGGCACCAGTGCCAACTCGGGCTGGTTTGATAGTGCCAGCGGAGTCCCACAATCTGCCACCAAGGACCGGGGCTGGTGAGTTTTGTTTCAGAGGGGAAGGCCCGTTGTTTATGTTTGGGGCCTAGGCCCGGGTGGGCGGCTGGCTCCTGAAAATCCGCGATAGGCAGGATGCCTCCCAGACCCAAGCTGGCACCAGTGCCAACTTCGGGCTGGTTTGATAGTGCCAATGGAGTCCCACAATCTGCCATCAGGGACCGGGGCTGGTGACTTTTGTTTCAGAGGGGAAAGGCCCGTTGTTTATGTTTGGGGGCCTGTGCCCGGAGTGGCCGGCTGGCTCCTGAAAATCGCGATCATGGGATGCCTCCCAGACCCAAGCTGGCACCAGTGCCAACTTCGGGCTGGTTTGATAGTGCCAGCGAGGTCCCACAATCTGCCATCAGGGACTGGGGCTGGTGAGTTTTGTTTCAGAGGGAAAGGCCGTTGTTTATGTTTGGGGGCCTGTGGCGGGCGGCTGGCTCCTGAAAATCGCGATGCGCGGGATGCCTCCCAGACCCAAGCTGGCACCAGTGCCAACTTCGGGCTGGTTTGATAGTGCCAATGGAGTCCCACAATCTGCCATCAAGGACCTGGGGCTGGTGACTTTTGTTTCAGAGGGAAAGGCCGTTGTTTATGTTTGGGGGCCATAGGCCGGGTGCCGGCTGGCTCCTGAAAATCAGCGATCGCGGGATGCCTCCCAGACCCAAGCTGGCACCAGTGCCAACTTCGGGCTGGTTTGATAGTGCCAGCAGAGTCCCACAATCTGCCATCAAGGACTGGGGCTGGTGAGTTTTGTTTCAGAGGGAAAGGCGGCCGTTGTTTATGTTTGGGGCCCTAGGCCCAGCGTGGCGGCTGGCTCCTGAAAATCCGCGATAGGCGGGATGCCTCCCAGACCCAAGCTGGCACCAGTGCCAACTCGGGCTGGTTTGATAGTGCCAGCGAGGTCCCACAATCTGCCATCAGGGACCGGGGCTGGTGACTTTTGTTTCAGAGGAAAGGCCCGTTGTTTATGTTTGGGGGCCATGGCCCGGTGGCGGCTGGCTCCTGAAAATCCAGCGATGCGCCAGGATGCCTCCCAGACCCAAGCTGGCACCAGTGCCAACTCAGGCTGGTTTGATAGTGCCAGCGAGGTCCTACAATCTGCCATCAGGGACCGGGGCTGGTGACTTTTGTTTCAGAGGGAAAGCGCCCGTTGTTTATGTTTGGGGGCCTGTGGCCCAGCGTGGCGGCTGGCTCCTGAAAATCGGCGATAGGCAGGATGCCTCCCAGACCCAAGCTGGCACCGGTGCCAACTCGGGCTGGTTTGTTAGTGCCAACAGAGTCCCACAATCTGCCATCAAAAAACCGGGGCTGGTGAGTTTCGTTTCAGAGGGAAAGGCCCGTTGGAATATGTTTGGGGGCCATAGGCCTGGAGGCCCGACTGGCTCCTGAAAATCCGCGATATGCGGGATGCCTCCCAGACCCAAGCTGGCACCAGTGCCAACTCGGGCTGGTTTGATAGTGCCAACAGGTCCCACAATCTGCCATCAGGATCCGGGGCTGGTGACTTTTGTTTCAGAGGGAAAGGCCCGTTGTTTATGTTTGGGGACTCCATGGCCCGAGTGGCGGCTGGCTCCTGAAAATCCGCGATAGGCAGGATGCCTCCCAGACCCAAGCTGGCACCAGTGCCAACTCGGGCTGGTTTGATAGTGCCAACAGGTCCCACAATCTGCCATCAGGAACGGGGCTGGTGACTTTTGTTTCAGGAAAGGCCCGTTGGTTTATGTTTGGGGGCCATAGGCGGAGTGGCCAGCTGGCTCCTGAAAATCCGCGATAGGCAGGATGCCTCCCAGACCCAAGCTGGCACCAGTGCCAACTCGGGCTGGTTTGATAGTGCCAACGAGGTCCCACAATCTGCCATCAGGGATTGGGGCTGGTGAGTTTTGTTTCAGAGGGAAAGGCCCGTTGTTTATGTTTGGGGGCCATAGGCCATAGTGGCGGCTGGCTCCTGAAAATCGTGATAGGCAGGATGCCTCCCAGACAAGCTGGCACCAGTGCCAACTCGGGCTGGTTTGATGGTGCCAGCAGGTCCCACAATCTGCCATCAGGGACCGGGGCTGGTGACTTTTTGTTTCAGAGGGAAAGGCCCGTTGTTTTATGTTTGGGGCCATAGGCCTGGGTGGCGGCTGGCTCCTGAAAATCCAGCGATCAGGCAGGATGCCTCCCAGACCCAAGCTGGCACCAGTGCCAACTCGGGCTGGTTTGATAGTGCCAGCGAGGTCCCACAATCTGCCATCAGGAACTGGGGCTGGTGACTTTTGTTTCAGGGAAAAGGCCCGTTGTTTATGTTTGGGGCCCTGTGCCCGGAGCGTGGCGACTGGCTCCTGAAAATCCGCGATAGGCAGGATGCCTCCCAGACCCAAGCTGGCACCAGTGCCAACTTCGGGCTGGTTTGATAGTGCCAACAGGAGTCCCACAATCTGCCATCAAGGACTGGGGCTGGTGAGTTTTGTTTCAGAGGGAAAGGCCCGTGGTTTATGTTTGGGGGCCTAGGCCTGGAGTGGCGGCTGGCTCCTGAAAATCAGCGATTTGCAGGATGCCTCCCAGACCCAAGCTGGCACCAGTGCCAACTCGGGCTGGTTTGACAGTGCCAGCGGAGTCCCACAATCTGCCATCAGGACTGGGGCTGGTGACTTTGTTTCAGAGGGAAAGGCCGTTGTTTATGTTTGGGGGCCATGGCCGGGTGGCCGGCTGGCTCCTGAAAATCAGCGATATGCAGGATGCCTCCCAGACCCAAGCTGGCACCAGTGCCAACTTCGGGCTGGTTTGATAGTGCCAACAGGTCCTTCAATCTGCCATCAGGAACTGGGGCTGGTGACTTTTGTTTCAGAGGAAAGGCCGTTGTTTATGTTTGGGGGCCTAGGCCGGAGTGGCGGCTGGCTCCTGAAAATCAGCGATCGCGCAGGATGCCTCCCAGACCCAAGCTGGCACCAGTGCCAACTCGGGCTGGTTTGATAGTGCCAATGGAGGTCCCACAATCTGCCATCAGGACCGGGGCTGGTGACTTTTTGTTTCAGAGGGAAAGGCCCGTTGTTTATGTTTGGGGCCCTGTGGCCCAGGGTGGCGGCTGGCTCCTGAAAATCCGCGATCACATGGGATGCCTCCCAGACCCAAGCTGGCACCAGTGCCAACTCGGGCTGGTTTGATAGTGCCAACAGGTCCCACAATCTGCCATCAGGGACCGGGGCTGGTGACTTTTTTGTTTCAGAGGAAAGGCCGTTGTTTATGTTTGGGGGCCATAGGCCCTGGTGGCCGGCTGGCTCCTGAAAATCCAGCGATACGCGGGATGCCTCCCAGACCCAAGCTGGCACCAGTGCCAACTCGGGCTGGTTTGATAGTGCCAGTAGTCCCACAATCTGCCATAAAGGACCGGGGCTGGTGAGTTTTGTTTCAGAGGGAAAGGCCCGTTGTTTATGTTTGGGGGCCTGTGGCCCGGGTGGCAACTGGCTCCTGAAAATCAGCGATAGGGGATGCCTCCCAGACCCAAGCTGGCACCAGTGCCAACTCGGGCTGGTTTGATAGTGCCAGCGAGTCCCACAATCTGCCATCAGGACCGGGGCTGGTGAGTTTTTGTTTCAGAGGGAAAGGCCCGTTGTTTTATGTTTGGGGGCCATAGGCCTGGAGTGGCGGCTGGCTCCTGAAAATCCGCGATATGCAGGATGCCTCCCAGACCCAAGCTGGCACCAGTGCCAACTCGGGCTGGTTTGACAGTGCCAACAGGTCCCACAATCTGCCATCAGGACTGGGGCTGGTGAGTTTTTTGTTTCAGAGGAAAGGCCCGTTGTTTATGTTTGGGGGCCTGTGCCCGGGTGGCCGGCTGGCTCCTGAAAATCCAGCGTCGCAGGATGCCTCCCAGACCCAAGCTGGCACCAGTGCCAACTCGGGCTGGTTTGATAGTGCCAATGGAGGTCCCACAATCTGCCATCAGGGACTGGGGCTGGTGGGTTTTGTTTCAGAGGGAAAGGCCCGTTTTTTATGTTTGGGGGCCTGTGCCCGGAGTGGCGGCTGGCTCCTGAAAATCCAGCGATACGCAGGATGCCTCCCAGACCCAAGCTGGCACCAGTGCCAACTCGGGCTGGTTTGATAGTGCCAACAGGTCCCACAATCTGCCATCAAGAACCGGGGCTGGTGAGTTTTGTTTCAGAGGAAGGCCCGTTGTTTTATTTTGGGGCCTGTGCCCGGGTGGCGGCTGGCTCCTGAAAATCGATACGCAGGATGCCTCCCAGACCCAAGCTGGCTCCAGTGCCAACTTCGGGCTGGTTTGATAGTGCCAACGGGTCCCACAATCTGCCATCAGGGACTGGGGCTGGTGACTTTTTGTTTCAGAGGAAAGGCCCGTTGTTTTATGTTTGGGGGCCTGTGCCGGGAGTGGCGGCTGGCTCCTGAAAATCAGCGACCAGGCGGGATGCCTCCCAGACCCAAGCTGGCACCAGTGCCAACTTCGGGCTGGTTTGATAGTGCCAACGGAGTCCCACAATCTGCCATCAAGGACTGGGGCTGGTGAGTTTTTGTTTCAGGAAAGGCCCGTTGTTTATGTTTGGGGGCCTGTGGCGGTGGCGGCTGGCTCCTGAAAATCCGCGATACGCAGGATGAAAACCCCCAGACCCAAGCTGGCACCAGTGCCAACTCGGGCTGGTTTGATAGTGCCAACGAGGTCCCACAATCTGCCATCAAGGACGGGGCTGGTGAGTTTTGTTTCAGAGGGAAAGGCCGTTGTTTATGTTTGGGGGCCATAGGCCCGGAGTGGCGGCTGGCTCCTGAAAATCCGCGTCGCAGGATGCCTCCCAGACCCAAGCTGGCACCAGTGCCAACTCGGGCTGGTTTGATAGTGCCAACGGAGTCCCACAATCTGCCATCAGGACCGGGGCTGGTGAGTTTTGTTTCAGTGGGAAAGGCCCGTTTTTTATGTTTGGGGGCCATAGGCCGGGTGGCCTGCTGGCTCCTGAAAATCCGCGATATGCAGGATGCCTCCCAGACCCAAGCTGGCACCAGTGCCAACTCCGGGCTGGTTTGATAGTGCCAACAGAGGTCCCACAATCTGCCATCAGGACCGGGGCTGGTGACTTTTGTTTCAGAGGGAAAGGCCGTTGTTTATGTTTGGGGCCATAGGCTGGGGGTGGCTGGCTGGCTCCTGAAAATCCGCGATATGCAGGATGCCTCCCAGACCCAAGCTGGCACCAGTGCCAGCTCGGGCTGGTTTTGATAGTGCCAGCGGGGTCCCACAATCTGCCATCAGGACCGGGGCTGGTGAGTTTTGTTTCAGCTGGGAAAGGCCCGTTGTTTTATGTTTGGGGGCCATAGCCCCGGTGGCGGCTGGCTCCTGAAAATCTGTGATGCATGGGATGCCTCCCAGACCCAAGCTGGCACCAGTGCCAACTCGGGCTGGTTTGATAGTGCCAACGGAGTCCCACAATCTGCCATCAGGACCGGGGCTGGTGACTTTTTGTTTCAGAGGGAAAGGCCCGTTGTTTTATGTTTGGGGGCCTGTGCCCGGTGGTGGCTGGCTGGCTCCTGAAAATCCAGCGTCGCGCAGGATGCCTCCCAGACCCAAGCTGGCACCAGTGCCAACTCGGGCTGGTTTGATAGTGCCAGCGGAGGTCCACAATCTGCCACACAATCTGCCATCAGGACCGGGGCTGGTGAGTTTTGTTTCAGAGGGAAAGGCCCGTTGTTTTATGTTTGGGGGCCATAGGCCCGGAGTGGCGGCTGGCTCCTGAAAATCCAGCGATCGCGGGATGCCTCCCAGACCCAAGCTGGCACCAGTGCCAACTCGGGCTGGTTTGATAGTGCCAACGGAGGTCCCACAATCTGCCATCAAGGACCGGGGCTGGTGAGTTTTTGTTTCAGAGGGAAAGGCCCGTTGTTTATGTTTGGGGGCCATGTGCCGGGGTGGCGGCTGGCTCCTGAAAATCCAGCGATCACGCAGGATGCCTCCCAGACCCAAGCTGGCACCAGTGCCAACTCGGGCTGGTTTGATAGTGCCAACGGAGGTCCCACAATCTGCCATCAGGACCGGGGCTGGTGAGTTTTGTTTCAGAGGGAAAGGCCCGTTGTTTATGTTTGGGGGCCTGTGCCGGGTGGCGGCTGGCTCCTGAAAATCAGCGATCGCAGGATGCCTCCCAGACCCAAGCTGGCACCAGTGCCAACTTCGGGCTGGTTTGATAGTGCCAACGAGGTCCCACAATCTGCCATCAAGGACCGGGGCTGGTGAGTTTTGTTTCAGAGGGAAAGGCCCGTTGTTTATGTTTGGGGCCATAGGCCGGGGTGGCGGCTGGCTCCTGAAAATCAGCGATCGCAGGATGCCTCCCAGACCCAAGCTGGCACCAGTGCCAACTCGGGCTGGTTTGATAGTGCCAACGGAGTCCCACAATCTGCCATCAGGACCGGGGCTGGTGAGTTTTGTTTCAGAGGGAAAGGCCCGTTGTTTATGTTTGGGGGCCATAGGCCCCGGGTGGCGGCTGGCTCCTGAAAATCAGCGATCGCAGGATGCCTCCCAGACCCAAGCTGGCACCAGTGCCAACTCGGGCTGGTTTGATAGTGCCAAGCGGGTCCCACAATCTGCCATCAAGGACCGGGGCTGGTGAGTTTTGTTTCAGAGGAAAGGCCCGTTGTTTATGTTTGGGGGCCTAGGCCCCGGTGGCGGCTGGCTCCTGAAAATCCAGCGACATGGGATGCCTCCCAGACCCAAGCTGGCACCAGTGCCAACTTCGGGCTGGTTTGATAGTGCCAACGAGGTCCCACAATCTGCCATCAAGGACCGGGGCTGGTGAGTTTTGTTTCAGAGGGAAAGGCCGTTGTTTATGTTTGGGGGCCATAGGCCCGGAGTGGCGGCTGGCTCCTGAAAATCCGCGATCGCCAGGATGCCTCCCAGACCCAAGCTGGCACCAGTGCCAACTCGGGCTGGTTTGATAGTGCCAACGGAGTCCCACAATCTGCCATCAGGACCGGGGCTGGTGAGTTTTGTTTCAGAGGGAAAGGCCCGTTGTTTATGTTTGGGGGCCTAGGCCGGAGTGGCGGCTGGCTCCTGAAAATCGCGATCATGGGATGCCTCCCAGACCCAAGCTGGCACCAGTGCCAACTCGGGCTGGTTTGATAGTGCCAACGGAGTCCCACAATCTGCCATCAGGACCGGGGCTGGTGAGTTTTGTTTCAGAGGGGAAAGGCCGTTGTTTATGTTTGGGGGCCTAGGCCGGAGGTGGCTGGCTCCTGAAAATCCAGCGATCGCGCAGGATGCCTCCCAGACCCAAGCTGGCACCAGTGCCAACTCGGGCTGGTTTGATAGTGCCAACGGAGTCCCACAATCTGCCATCAGGACCGGGGCTGGTGAGTTTTGTTTCAGAGGGAAAGGCCCGTTGTTTATGTTTGGGGGCCATGTGCCCGGGTGGCGGCTGGCTCCTGAAAATCAGCGATACGCGGGATGCCTCCCAGACCCAAGCTGGCACCAGTGCCAACTCGGGCTGGTTTGATAGTGCCAACGGGTCCCACAATCTGCCATCAAGGACCGGGGCTGGTGAGTTTTTTGTTTCAGAGGGAAAGGCCCGTTGTTTATGTTTGGGGCCCATAGGCCCGGGTGGCGGCTGGCTCCTGAAAATCCAGCGATCGCGGGATGCCTCCCAGACCCAAGCTGGCACCAGTGCCAACTCGGGCTGGTTTGATAGTGCCAACGGAGTCCCACAATCTGCCATCAAGGACCGGGGCTGGTGAGTTTTGTTTCAGAGGAAAGGCCCGTTGTTTATGTTTGGGGCCTGTGCCCCGGGTGGCGGCTGGCTCCTGAAAATCCGCGATCGCATGGGATGCCTCCCAGACCCAAGCTGGCACCAGTGCCAACTCGGGCTGGTTTGATAGTGCCAACGGAGTCCCACAATCTGCCATCAGGACCGGGGCTGGTGAGTTTTTGTTTCAGAGGGAAAGGCCCGTTGTTTATGTTTGGGGGCCTAGGCCCGGGTGGCGGCTGGCTCCTGAAAATCCGCGATCGCAGGATGCCTCCCAGACCCAAGCTGGCACCAGTGCCAACTCAGGCTGGTTTGATAGTGCCAACGGGTCCCACAATCTGCCATCAGGACCGGGGCTGGTGAGTTTTTGTTTCAGAGGGAAAGGCCCGTTGTTTATGTTTGGGGGCCATAGGCCGGGTGGCCGGCTGGCTCCTGAAAATCCAGCGATCACGCAGGATGCCTCCCAGACCCAAGCTGGCACCAGTGCCAACTCGGGCTGGTTTGATAGTGCCAGCGGAGTCCCACAATCTGCCATCAAGGACCGGGGCTGGTGAGTTTTGTTTCAGAGGGAAAGGCCCGTTGTTTTATGTTTGGGGGCCATAGGCCGGGGTGGCGGCTGGCTCCTGAAAATCCAGCGATACGCAGGATGCCTCCCAGACCCAAGCTGGCACCAGTGCCAACTTCGGGCTGGTTTGATAGTGCCAACGGAGTCCCACAATCTGCCATCAAGGACCGGGGCTGGTGAGTTTTGTTTCAGAGGGAAAGGCCCGTTGTTTATGTTTGGGGGCCATAGGCGGGTGGCGGCTGGCTCCTGAAAATCAGCGATACATGGGATGCCTCCCAGACCCAAGCTGGCACCAGTGCCAACTCGGGCTGGTTTGATAGTGCCAACAGGTCCCACAATCTGCCATCAAGGACCGGGGCTGGTGAGTTTTGTTTCAGGGAAAGGCCGTTGTTTATGTTTGGGGGCCACAGGCCGGAGTGGCGGCTGGCTCCTGAAAATCGCGTCACGCAGGATGCCTCCCAGACCCAAGCTGGCACCAGTGCCAACTCGGGCTGGTTTGATAGTGCCAACAGGTCCCACAATCTGCCATCAAGGACCGGGGCTGGTGAGTTTTTGTTTCAGAGGGAAAGGCCCGTTGTTTATGTTTGGGGGCCTGTGGCCGGAGTGGCGGCTGGCTCCTGAAAATCCAGCGATCATGGGATGCCTCCCCAGAAGGCTGGTTGTTT